>NC_057841.1:13217424-13520454 GCF_910594005.1 Cervus elaphus | reverse complement strand
AATAAAAACTATCATTAATTGCCTATCTTTAAAAAGTGATATTGATGATACTTTAACTAAGTCAGCATCCCAAAAGCAGGTGAAAAGTGCAAATATTTTGGTGCTTCCCAGGTGGCGCTAATGGTAAAAGACCCGCCTGCCAATTCAGGAGACAAGACACGGAGGAGGGCTTGGCAACTGGCTCCAGTATGCTTGCCTGGAGAATCCCATGGACAGAGGAGCCTGGCGGGCCACGGTCCATAGGTTCACAAAGAGCTGGACACAGCTGAAGCGACTTAACATGCACGCATGCTGTCTACACTCTATGAACATAATAAATATTCAGGAAATACTACCTCAATATATGGTAACTGTGGCCAGAAAACAGAATACACTCCACTGAGTTTAATTTTCTAACGTTAAATACAGCTTCCCTGGTGGCTCAGTGTTAAAGAATCCACCTGCCAATGCAGGAGACATGGTTCAATCCCTGGATTGGGAAGATCCCCTGGAGAAGGAAATGGCAACCCACTCCAGTAATCTTCCCTGGGAAATCTCATGGACAGAGGAGCCTGGCGGGCTACAGTTCATGGGGTCACAAAAGAGTCAGACACAACTTAGTGACTCAACGACAACAAAGTCCTATAGTCGTGCATCTCCAACATACAGGAAAGGTAATAAAAATCCAAAGAAGAGAAAAAAGGAAAAAAACAAAGAAGGGACGGAAAACCTACTATTTACACATGAATTTGGTCTGTCCTTGTGACTCCATTTTGAAACTGTTAGAAGAAAACTTTTCTTCCAGTGGAAGAAAGGGAGGAAGGAAGGGGAGGGAGAGAAAAGAAACGGAAACAAGAGAAAAGAGAAGGAAAAGGAAAGGAAAAAAAAAAAAACAGAAACAGGAAAGCTGCTGCCAGATCGCTGTCACACCTTGTGAGCTGCGCGTCAGCACAGAGTGAAACTGTCTGATCAGAACAGAGCTTCTCTGTTCCTCCACTAAGCAAGCAGATGTTTTCATGGACACATTAGAAGAAAACAGACACTAAGGGCTGCTTCTCACTCTTCTTCCTACTCAGGAAAATACATATGACAGGTCTCTTTATTGCCTAACCTGATAAGTACTCAGCAGTCCAGTCAATACAATTATACAAAAATGTGTTGGATGAATGAATAAAAGAATGCTCTGGAAAAACTATAGTTTCTAAGCAGTACCACTAAGAGAATATTCACTGGATATTGCAATAGACAGAGTAGAGATATAGTAAAAGAGATTGACTGTGCATTCTTAGATTTAAGAAACATGTATGAATGTACGTCAGAAAATCAGGTATGGAAGGGAGAATTCTCAGTGACTAACTGTGCTGTGTTTCATTTTAGTTTAAGATATTTGCAGACATTCGACCGCCTGGGCTAATTGAAGCAGGCTTGGGTTTTGAAGTGTAATTCAGCTGCAGTAAGATGAGCAATGGAGAAAACAGTGTGCTGTGATAACAGGGGTGATCTGATGACATTTATTTATGCATCTCTCCTGGCTGGTGGCAGGATCTAGTTCAGAGTCTCCTAGCAACAGTGATGTGCGCATGTGAATATGTCCATGTAAATAGCAGATGCAATGAATAAAGTTTCCATTCACTCACAGAGATGACAGCCTGGGTTTCCAGACCCTGATGCTACTAAAACAATATGTTTCAAAACTGCTTCAAAGGAGTCTTGGTCCTGTAGACGACACTACATAAAACTTCAAAAAGGAGTCACTGAATTACCCTAAGCTACTATGACATGAGCACAGGTGTGGAAGTAGAATGTCATTGTATTTTGCAGATTTGAGGGCTGTAGAATTTGGAAGGCTTGGGGAAGCAATCCATTTTCCCCAAAATATCTAAGACAAGGAAAACATGGGTCAACAAATACAATTTTTTTTCTTTTCGTTTTCAAGGAAACCACTCAAATTTTGTCCTAAAATTACTTTTTACCTTGGAGCTGGTCATGATCTGCCTTGTAATGTTCACCCTATGAGTCATGTACTAAGACCATGGGTCAGAGTATTGGCATAGTACTGGCACCTGGACTCAATAATCACCATTAACTGTGAGATCTAGTGTGATTTGTGTGTGTGTGTCCATGTAGTATTGATTAGCCTTTAATTATGCAAAAATCTTTATAGCAAAATGCAGATCTACTGGACCACATTGAGATGAAAAGGAGCAATATAAAGAGATAATGCACCTCTTACCAAAAAGTCATTTTGAATAATGACTTGTATTAAAACACTGCCAGGAGAAATAATTGTCAGGATGTGATCTGGTGAGGTCCAAAACCACTGAGGCACTAATGAGACAGTCATAATATATGTAAATGCCAAATCATATGCCAAACTAACACAATATTGTACATCAACTATATTTCAATACAGAATTATTTTTTAAAAAATAATCACATGGATAATATTTAAAAACAGATTCCGGGTCTCAACACATTAACTTACTAAATCAGATTTTCAAAGGAAGAGTCCTAAGAATCCATATTTTTAACAAATATTTCTTTTGCTTGAGTAAGTTTGACAAAGCCATTCTAACAAGAAAAGAAATGCCACTTTCAGAATTACTATGATTAATAATGAACAGTAGCTCTAAGGGGGTCAGTGATTCTGACTCAGTGAATATAAAATGCCACTCCTCCTCCACTCAGCAGTCCCTTATCTAAAAATGTCCAAATCTGTTCCATCTGCAGGGGAAAAAATGTGAGTAATTTCAAGTCATTTGCTACTTCATCGAATTATGGCTGGAGCTCTCTCCTCTCTTGAAGTAGCACGTAATTTCCACGCCGAACGGAGCACCATAGACCTTGTCAAATTGTCCACTGCTGAACCAAGACCGCAAACCTCTGTGGATTCTAAATTGCCACATTAGTTTTTCAAAAATAAATAAAACCCTTTCCAGGAACAAAAAAGACTTTGCAAAATTGTGTTCAACCACTAGAGCAAATGGCCTTGCCTTCACCAGAAGGATTTCTTTTTTCCTCCTAGAATGAAATCTTTTTTTCTTTTTCTTCCCTCTCTCCACTTACTAATATGAAGCTCAGGGCAGGTACAAAAACGGAAATCAAAGTCTAAAGACCTGAGCAAAATCATCACATTCTGTGGCTGTAAATGTTTCATTGTAAAAGAAAAGTCCTGAAATAATTTGTGCTTTGATACATTTAACCAAAAGTACCAAGATACTAAAAAGAATAAAGAGCACTCTACCCAGGTAAAGCAAGTCCCATCTTACTCAAACTCCACATTTTACACAATTTTAGATACAATATTTAAAGAAAACATGCTTTTTAGATCCTCAGTGTAAACCTAATGTGTATTTTAATCTTTTAAAAATTGTAATTATTAAAGCATAACTGTTTACTGGAGAAAACATGAGAATATTAAAAGAAAAATAGAAAAAAATCTGACATTTTATCATTCAGTGGCAATCAATAGAACATTGATTGTTTATATTTTTTTTAAAAAAATTTATTTTCAATGTTTTTGACCACTTTTAAAATCTAAAACTTTAACATTTTCCAGACTGTATAAGTATTAAGACCATTATTTTGAACAATTGCATAGTGTTCTATGTGTTTATTTTAGTTAATTTAATTCTCCTCTGTTGAACATCATAGTTTTTTTTTAATACATATGTTTTATAACTGGTATGGTTAGTTTCCCCTTAATTATGTGAGTATATACACATTATGTACTTGTATACATATATATGTATATGTGCAAATGGTGGAGAAGGAAATGGCAGCCCACTCCAGTACTCTTGCCTGGAGAATCCCATGGATGGAGGAGCCTGGTAGGCTGCAGTCCATGGGGTCGCTCAGACTCTGCCATGACTGAGCGACTTCACTTTCACTTTTCACTTTCATGCGTTGGAGAAGGCAATGGCAACCCTCTCCGGTATTCTTGCCTGGAGAATCCCAGGATCGGGGGAGCCTGGGGGGCTGCCGTCTATGGGGTCGCGCAGAGTCGGACACGACTGAAGTGACTTAGCAGCAGCAGCAACAGCATGTGCAAATGATACTAAAATTTTTCATCTTAAAAATAAAAGTCCTGGGTTAACTTATAAACATTTTATGGACTGGTATTACATGGTCTTAAATTGCACATCAGAATGGTTGTAGCACTTTGTAATACTTTTCTAAGCGTAATATATGAGAATGCACGTTTGACCCTGAGCTGGCCCTTTCCAAATTTGCTAATAGGATGAAAACATTATAAAGATTCAGGCATGTGCTAGGTCTCAATCAAATTCACATTCACAGGCTATAAAAATTCAAATTCACAGACTATGAAACAACATGCGTGTTTTGTTTGATGAGTATTTTTCAAGTCGAGAAAGCACAAAGCCACGGCCATGGGGACTGTAGATTTCTGTCTCACTCTGCACTACTAACTTCTCTCCACCTCTGCCCCCGGTCATCATCCCTGTCTGCTGCTAGAGTTCCGGCCACCAACACTGACTGTTTCTGACATCTCTGGACCTCAGAAATACCTGGAACAGACATTTAAAGGTAGCATAGAAAGGAGGAGGGGCAGGAAATGGCAACCTGCTCCAGTATTTTTGGCCTGGAAAATTCCACAGACCTTGGAGCCGTGTGGGCTACAGTCCATCGGGTCACAGAGTCGGACACAATTGAGTAAATGAGCACAGACCACATAAACAGCCCTGATTTAATTTCCACATTGCTTTAGTTACTATGCTAATAAACTTCTTGAGCAAAAAACCAATGATGTTATCATTTCCAAATTTTCATAAAAATGAATACATTTTCAAAGATGCTGTAGAATTTGCACTAGAAACAAAGCTGGCAGTAGACTGTACCACATTTCTGCTAACATCATAACAGGTTGTGCATAATTTATGAGAAACTAATTTAGTCTTGAACATAAATTTTCCAGTGGTAGGGAAAAGCTCTTTATTATTCATGTTTCATGATTTACCTTTTTCTCCTTTCCCTGATAAAATGTACAACTGCTATACTTCCAGACATTAACTTCTGACTATATGTATTATGGACCAGTAGGGACCACTATGAAAGTTTCTAGACATGTGCTTGTTACAGGTGTGGATAAGAACATTTTATTTCTAATCCAATGAAAAACTGGATTAACATTTTAAACTTCTCTCTTAGGCTCCTCGCTTTACAATCTAATAAATCGCCTTCATTTGATAAATACCATTTTGGCTACTGGGCCTAATAGAAACATTTTTGTCTTTTATATTAAAATATATATTTCCAATAGCAAAGCTAAATATTTTGAACCATATATAAAATTCCATCTTTCTGGTTTCACTGTGAGATTACTTCCTTAGCTGTACAGACACAGATCTCTGTAAGCATTAGGTAGCAATGTCACTTTGCGTGTCCCTTTCTTTCACTGTAAATCTCCCTCGATCAAGTACTCAGCTTATCCCAGGGATAACAGCAAGGCATCAGAGGATAGGCCTGATATAAAAGAAAAGATGATGATACTAAGTGAAGTAAGTCAGACAGAGAAAGACATATACCATATGGTATCACTCACATGTGGAATTTAATGTTTTTAAAATGACATAAATAAACTTACTTACAAAATGGAGAGAGACTCACAAATCTTGAAAACAAACTTATGGTTACCACAGGGGAAATGTCAAGGGGAGGGACAAATTAGGAGCTTGGAATTAACAAACACATGCCATGACATATAAAACAGATAACCAACAAGGACTTGCTGTATAGCGCAAGGAACTCTGCTCAATATTCTGTAATAACCTATATGGGAAAAGGATCTGAAAAAGAACGTGTGTGTGTATAACTGAATCACTTAGACATATACGACACTAAAACAACACTGCAATCAACTATACACAAATACAATAAAGGTTTTTTTTTTTAATTCTTGCTTCTCAGGGAATGCTTTCAGTCTTTTAGCCTCTAATTATAACCCCCGTCATCCAGTATTCATAATTGGTCATAAGATAGTGCTAATTTTGAATGAGCAAGGGTGGCTTTGGAGCCTTTAGGCCAAACAACAAAGGAAGGGAAGGTTAGAGAAGACTTCTTGCACAGGTTGATTAAATATTTCTTATTCCCATGTTTTATACTGATACGTACATGTAAATTTTATGTGTGCTATACCAGAAAAAGCATAAATGTCTTGCAGAGTCAGCTTCCAAATACTTATTTATGGGAAACTACACATCCCATGATTTTTCAGGAACTCAGTCATTCTCCCTTAGTGAAGCTCAATGCATTTATTTCTAAAATGAGGCTAATGCATTTACTTCTGAATACATCATCAAATGATTGGGTTCAAATGTCTTGATATAATACATATCAAAACCCTTAGTAAAATAAAACCTTCCATCTATTTATTGAAATAATCCCACTACATGTTATTTGAAGGCAGTGTCTTTTTTTCCTTGTGTATTTTCCTGTTGTTTTGTATGGGGCCCATCTGAAAGCAGAGCATGACTAACAGCTTTCTCTTTGACTCTGTCATGTTTGCACAGACTTTTGGATTTGCTTGCAATGATCTTTCTCCCCAGATCTCACTTGGCTATACTTATTCATCTCAGGACTCAACTTAAATGTCAGCTCTTCGGGCAGCCAGCCACTCTGGATTCACAGACCAAATTAGGGCTCACAGACAGCGTGTCATCAGACTCTAACTGCCCTCTGTGAGGCTGTCATGGCTAACGCCATGGCAGGCAGCCTAGATTAGGGAGTAGCCTGGTTTCCCAGGGTAACATAATAATCAGGCCTCCTAGAGCCAGCCAGTCAACATATGCCTAGCCAGAGAAAAGGGAACCTATCAGGGGAAAGCTGAAAGCCTCACGTTGGGCCAACAAAAATTACCTTGCAACTGTGTAACCTATCAGCTTGCGCCAACTACCCACTGTGCAACCAATCCGATTGCGCCAACTACCTGCTGCTTATTTTGACCTAATAAATACCCGAGAGAACTGGGGCTCGGGGCCTTTCGTCCTCACACACCTGGTGAGGGCGGGAGGCCCTGGCTCGAGTCAGTAATAAATTCCCCTATTGCGAGTTGCATTGTTTCGAGGAGTCTTCTTTCCTGACCGGGGACTCGGACTACGGGCAGAACATTTGTGGGCTCATCCGGGATCCCTTGACTGGGGAAGAATGCTCTTTGGAACAAAGGGGAAAAAAAGATAGGGAATAGCACCGGTGCTCAGGCAGGATTAGAAAAAGACCAGAGTAAAGCCGAGGCCCTGCTGTGAAGCGGGAAGGTGTCTGGCGCAGAAAAAGACCAGAGTAAAGCCGAGGCCCTGCTGTGAAGCGGGAAGGTGTCTGGCGCAGAAAAAGACCAGAGTAAATCCGGGGCCCTGCTGTGAAGCGGGAAGGTGTCTGGCGTTAGGGAAAGCTTTCCATGAGGGAACGGACTGGCCGTTCCGGCTGGCGTGAGGCCACGGCCAGCGAGTGCGCTGGGAGGCAGCCAGCTCTGCGGGAAGGAGACCTCCTCTCCTAAGCCCGAATCTGGGGAACAGTGGACACCATACGGTAAGGTGACCCTTGTTCCGGAGGATCTGTGTCGTCGGCCGATGTATGTGTGTTTTTCTGTGTAACTGCCGGCATTGTCTCCTGTCTCATTGTTCTCTGGTGTGTCGTTGTCTACTTCTTCCTATAAAGCCTTGGAGCCTCATTTCTGTTTCTGGGAGTTTCAGTGAACAGGCAGACAGTTGTCGGGGCAACTGACGAGTCCCGGCCAGGGCTACTCCCTGGCAGATTCTGAAGGCCTCCCAACAAGTCAGCCCCAGTAACGGGAGCCCGAGAGGGTGAAACTCCTTTCTTTTTTTCTCGTATTCTAAACCGAGAATCTGGCCAAATAAAAACCCATCTGTGTGGGCACGGGACAGGCACTTAAGAGCCGATAGGGCGCCTGCCACTGGAAGACTCCCATGAAAGGATAAGGGGGTCACGGAACGGGCTAGAAACCCTTAGGGTGCCCGCCCCCAGCAAGAAAACTTCCGTGCAACGACTAAGGCACTCAAATAGTTCCACGAAGCATACCACAAGCCCAACCTCCTGGCCGCCACCACTCCCGATAGGATTTATTGGTGGTAATTCTCGGTGACTTTCTTCTGACTCTCGCTATGGGGCAAGAAAATCTACCTCACTCTCTCTCATGACTGATCATTTCTCGGATGTCAGGGCTAGAGCATATGAACTGTCGCTACTGGTTACAAAGAGTAAATTAATAACCTTTTGCTCTGCAGAGTGGCCTGCCTTCCAGGTTGGATGGCCTTCAGAAGAAACTTTTCAACCTTCTATTATTCGGGCAGTGAAAAAGAAAAAGTTATGGCTCCTGATCCCTGGGGCCACCCGAGCCAAGTCCCATATGTTATGGTCTGGCAAGATCTAGTAAAAGATCTGCCCGAATGGTTAAAACCTTTTGTTCACAAACTCCCTGATTCTCCTAATGCACAGGCCCTAGTTATGAAAACTCCCACTGCCCCAGAGGAAGCCAAGAAGAATAAGGGCCCAAAACTGGTCTTGCAGGAATCCTCGGACTGGAACCTGATTGACTTGGAGACAGAAATTAGGCCCCCACCATATGCCCCTCCTCCGTTGCAGGTTCCCCCGGGGGGAAGAGCCCCCCCCCCCCCAATGAATCAGAAGGGACAAGGGAATCCTGACCCCGGAGAAAGAATAGAGGAAGTAGGGGTGAGCAGGATCATGGGGAACCTTCATCTACTGTACAGGCACTCCCCGTCCGGGTGGGACCAGCTAACCCGGACGGAGAGCGAACCTAGCAATACTGGCCCTTTTCCCATTTTGTTCACTCATAACCCCACCTGGGATGATTGCCAGCAGCTGTTGCAGGTGCTCTTCAACACGGAAGAACGGGAGCGAATCCTGGCAGAGGCGCAGAAACGGGTCCCGGGGGTCGATGGGAGACCAACCACCCAGCCTCATCTCGTGGACGAGGGGTTTCCTCTGTTGCGGCCTAACTGGGATTTTGAGCGAGTGGAAGGTAGGGAGCGTCTCCGAGTGTACCACCAGACTCTAATGGCTGGCCTGCGGGCCGCAGCTAGGAAGCCGACAAATTTGGCAAAGGTAAATTTAGTAAGGCAAGAGCCCACTGAGAGCCCGTCAGCCTTCCTAGAGAGGCTAATGGAAGCCTTTAGGCAATATACACCCATGGACCCCCAGGCTGAGGAATCACGCGCTGCAGTTCTACTAGTGTTTGTGAATCAGGCAGCCCCAGATATTAAGAGGAAATTACAAAAGATAGAGGGGTTAGGAGAGCAGACAATACAAGACTTACTGAAAGCAGCTAAAAAGGTATTTAATAATAGGGAGACCCCAGAAGAAAGGGAGGAACGACTTCGTCGGGAGGAAAGGGAACTAGCTGAGAAGATCAGGAAAAAAGATAGGGAACATAGGGCAAAAGAAAACCAGAAGAACCAGAGAGAGCTAACCAAGATTCTTTTTGCGGGGATGAAGGCTGGAACAGAATTGAGGGAGCCTTGAGACCCCCAGACGGGAGAAACAGAGAGACCAAAAAGGCAGGCCCTAAAGAAAGATCAGTGCGCTTACTGCAAAGAACGGGGGCGCTGGAAAAATGAGTGCCCTAAGAGGGACCCGAAGAAAAGAACAACCCAGAGAGAGAATTTCCCCTGGAACTCGAGTTCTATATGCGGGGGAAGACAGTGACTAGGGGAGTCAAGACTCGACACCCCTCCCCGAGTCCTGGGTAACCATACATGTAGAGGGGAAACCCGCTGGCTTCATGGTGGACACTGGCCCCCAACACTCTGTTTTAAATAAAAAACTGGGACCAATGTCTAAGAAAACCAGCTTGGTGCAGGGAGCCACGGGGACAAAAAAAATGTTGTTGGACCACAGAACGGAAAGTAAATTTGGGGACCCATCAGGTGTCCCATTCGTTTTTGGTGATACCAGAATGCCCAGCCCCTCTACTTGGACGGGACTTGTTGACTAAAGTTAATGCTCAGATCCATTTTGACCCTGGGGGAATGTCAGTCACGGATGGACTTGGACAGTCGATACATGTCTTGTCTCTAGCTTTAAGAGATGAATACAGACTTTTTGTGCCTAAGCCCTCAGAGGTTATAGCACCAGATGTACAACTGTGGGTCCACAAATATCCGTTGGCATGGGCAGAAACAGCAGGAATGGGACTGGCTAAACAGAGACATCCGGTAGTCATCGAATTAAAAGCCGAGGCAACTCCTGTGAGGGTGAAGCAATATCCTATGAGCAAGGAGGCTCGGCGGGGGATCACTCCCCACATTCGACGGCTCATGGATGCCGGAATTCTCAAGCGGTGCCAATCCCCTTGGAACACCCCCTTACTACCGGTGAAGAAGCCAGGGAGTACGGATTACAGACCTGTCCAGGACCTACGAGAAGTCAACAAGCGGGTGAGTGATATACACCCTACTGTCCCCAACCCGTATACCCTCCTGAGCAGTCTGCTGCCTGAGTACACTTGGTACACTGTGTTGGACTTGAAAGATGCTTTTTTTCAGCCTACCCCTGGTGGCCCAGAGCCAGGAAATATTTGCCTTTGAGGGGACTGAGGGGGAAGGCCAACTGGTAGTACAACTAACTTGGACCCGCCTCCCACAAGGGTTCAAAAACTCCCCTACCTTGTTTAATGAGGCTTTGAGTGAGGACCTCTATGAATATCAGACTCGCCACCCAGAGGTCATCCTGCTGCAATATGTGGATGACCTTATGTTGGCTGGAACCACAGAGGAGGCATGCAGCCGTGCCACTGGTGACCTCTTACAGACTCTAGGCACCTTGGGATATCATGCTAGCACAAAGAAGGTGCAAATATCCCGGCAAGAGGTCACCTATTTGGGGTATAAGATCAGGCAGGGGCAAAGGTGGCTAACTCAGGCCATGAAGGAAACAATATTGCAGGTACCAGAGCCCAAGACCCCTCGCCAGGTGAGTGAGTTTTTAGAGACTGTTGGATATTGTAGACTATGGATCATGGGGTTTGCTGAGAAGGCCCGGCCCTTATATGAGGGAAGTAAAGAGACCCCAAATTGGACTTGGACTGAGCCAATGAAACAGGCTTTCCAGACACTCAGACGGGCCCTACTAAAAGCGGCCAGCCGGGACTACGCCGCCCCCATATTAGCCATGGGACTTCCACCTCCTGGTATGGGGACTCTGCCTCCAGTCCCCGACTATTCCCTCCCTGACCTCATTTGGATCAACGAGGATACCACCCTCCAGAAGAATAACAAAGATGGATGGTACTGAGATCAAAACAACCTGATATTGCCTGCCATCCTGGGTCGTCACCTATGTGAACACCTGCACACAACTACACACTTGGGAGAGAAAAAGACCTTGACTCTTCTCCAGACAGCCTGCCTGAGGTTCCCTCGACAAAATGCAACTGTACGAGAAATAATCCAGGCTTGCAAAGCGTGTCAGCTGATGAGGACAGGGAAAAGGCAGCACACTGGAACGAGGTACCGAGGGGAAGAGCCAGGGCAACACTGGGAGATAGATTTCACTGAGGTAAGACCAGGCAAGTATGGGTATTGCTATCTGTTGGTTCTGGTAGATACCTTCTCGGGGTGGGTAAAAGCCTTCCCCACTAAGGGAGAGACAGCAACAGTGGTTGCTAAAAAGATCTTAGAGGAGATAGTGCCTAGGTATGGGCTGCCAGTGACTATGGGCTCAGATAACAGACCTGCCTTTGTGAGCCAGATTGTACAAGGGCTGGCCCAAGCTCTGGGGACAAAATGGAAGTTACATTGTGAATATAATCCCCAGAGCTCAGGACAGGTTGAGAGAATGGATTGGACCCTAAAAGAAACTCTGACAAAGTTGGCAATAGAGACTGGCGGGGACTGGGTGACCCTCCTTCCCTTCGCGCTCTTTCGAGCGCGTAACACCCCTTATAAGCTGAATCTTACCCCTTTTGAGATTCTGTATGGAAGACCCCCTCCTGTGTGTCCTATATTCGAGGGAAAATGCCTACCACCCCCTACCTTGGGACAATTCCAGCAATCACTGATGGCATTAAGCAAGGTGCATAGCCATGTTTGGAAATTAATTTGAGAGATACACGAGGGAACAAGCAAGGGGACCATCCCCTCACATAATATTGGCCCGGGTGATTGGGTTTGGGTAAAATGACACCAATCTAAAGCATTAGAACCTAGATGGAAAGGCCCTTATGTTGTTCTCCTTACCACTCCTACTGCTGTTAAGGTCGACGGGATCGGGCCCTAGGTTCACTGCAATCACGTGCGGCAAGCCACCCCAGAAGAACAGGAGAAGATGCAAGCAGAATGGGAGGCAAGACCTCACCTGTCAAATCTTTTGAAACTGAAACTCGTACAACGGGAGCCCTCTTAACTCTCCTGCTGATAACAGTTTTCATCGGCCCAGGAGCAACCAGCCACAACCCCCATCAGCCAGCTAACCTGACTTGGGTGATCTACAATCCTGAGACTGAAAAAGTGCTTAATTCGAGCTCCAAAGTGGCCCCCAAAGGGACATGGTGGCCAGTACTGACCTTTGATTTGTGCGTGCTGGTGGCTGACGGTAATGGGTTTGGTCCCCACCAACTGACCAAGTTCTTTGCCCACGGCTCTTTCGGTCTGTTCACCCGTAACTGTGAGCGAAAAGGCCCACAGTACTACGAACAGGTGCCTGTCTGTGTCTGCCTGGGGGGAAGAAGAGATCAGAACCAAAATGAAAAATGTGGGGAAATTGACTCTTTTTATTGCGCCGCTTGGGGTTGCGAAACCAAGGGAACAGTCCATTTCGCACCTCCAAGAATCCTTGAGCTCCTTGGCTGAAGTAATGTTACAGAATAGGAGAGGTTTAGATTTGCTGTTTCTGCAACAAGGAAGATTATGTGCAGCACTGAGAAAAGAATGCTGTTTCTATATCGACCATTCAGGGGTGGTACAAAAAATCTCTCTAAAAAGTAAGAGAGGGACTAGCCCAGTGGAAGAGAGAACGAGAAGCCCAACAAGGCTGGTTTAAATCTTGGTTTCAGCACTCCCCCTGGTTGACCACTTTGATTTCCACCCTCCTGGGTCCACTCATAGTATTAATATTGTTACTGACCTTTGGTCCATGCATTTTAAACCGTATGGTCTCATTTATTAGGGAGCGCCTAAATACCATCCAAATTATGGTATTGAGACAACAATATCAGTCAATTTCACAGAGTAAAGAGGAAGATTCCTCTACTTGAACAACAGACAGGGGGGAAATGTGAGGCTGTCACGGCTAACGCCATGGCAGGCAGCCTAGATTAGGGAGTAGCCTGGTTTCCCAGGGTAACATAATAATCAGGCCTCCTAGAGCCAGCCAATCAACATATGCCTAGCCAGAGAAAAGGGAACCTATCAGGGGAAAGCTGAAAGCCTCACGTTGGGCCAACAAAAATTACCTTGCAACTGTGTAACCTATCAGCTTGCGCCAACTACCCACTGTGTAACCAATCCAATTGCGCCAACTACCTGCTGCTTATTTTGACCTAATAAATACCCGAGAGAACTGGGGCTCGGGGCCTTTCGTCCTCACACACCTGGTGAGGGCGGGAGGCCCTGGCTCGAGTCAGTAATAAATTCCCCTATTGCGAGTTGCATTGTTTCGAGGAGTCTTCTTTCCCGACCGGGGACTCGGACTACGGGCAGAACACCCTCGTGGTACTTCTCAGAATATAATCAGAATTAGAATCAATAAATTCCTTGTGTAGTTATGCATTAACACCTTCTTGCACACACAGTTCATAAAGGACTTTATAACTGCCATCTCCATGATGAAACATGGCTCCCTTCTGGTATCTTCATTTAAGAGGACACATGTTGTAAAAGCAATAAGCACGCAACCATGTGACCAAGTACAGGCATGAAATTCAGAAGGAAGGAATGCAGTGACTTCTGTTAGATTTGAAAAGGTTACACTCAATAGTCCCTTTTTATTCTTTCTAAATCAGTCATCTTTCAGAATAAATGACTGGAGCTTTTTGAGGCCTTGTCTGCATTGTCTGTGGTAGATTTGTAGCAAACAGGAAGAGCAGTCACAAGTGATAGTCTTAAAACCAAAACTAAGGTTGCTCATATTAGATGACTATAAATGAATCCATGCAAAAGGACTTCAGGGACTAACTATTCAGATCTGAATCACTAGCACATTTATACCACCAAACACAGAAACAAGGATAGCAACACAACTCAATATTTTAGGACAAAATGACTGATTTCTCTTCATTCTTTTATCTTTAAACCATCATGCTGTCTGAATGGATTTGAATGTGAGAATAGTGAAAAAAGATGTTACTGTGCAGGAAAATATCTGTATCACATTTTGTCACAAAAACTATTTTAAATTTCAAAACTATGTGTATCATCATGTTTTAATAAACTAATAAAATATAATATCAATTACTGTAGTAATATTGCCCATAACTCAGTATCTAAAAGGAAGTGAAACATGGTTTAATGTGTGAGTGCTAAGTTGCTTCAGTATGCCCGACTCTTTGCGACCCTGTGGACCACAGCCCGCCAGGCTCCTCTGTCCCTGGGATTCTCCAGGCAAGAATACTGCAGTGGGTTGTCCTGCCCTCCTCCAATTGATCTTCCCCATCCAAGGATCGAACCCAAGTCTTCTGAGTCTCTTGCATTGTCAGGCAGGTTCTCTACCGCTAGCGCCACCTGGGAAGCCCTTAAACGTGGAGTTTGGACAGCACTGTGTGTGGCTCTGAAAATATTAGACAAGACAATAATCTGAATTTTAAGTCTTTCTATTCCCTGTAAAATTGTGTATATGCAATGTTCTTCTTTAGCAAAATGGAGATCCTCTAAACTTATTGTAAGTTAGCATTATAACAGGAAAACAGAAGCCAGGGTGGACATTTCCTGTAAAAAGGAATTTCATATCAGAATTGGAGCCTTAAAGAGCCACCTGAGGGCTTGAGAGCGAAGGTCAGGCTGGGCTCTGACGGCCGCCTTAACTGCCTGGAGCAGCACAGGTTCTGCTGCCTCAAGCCATGCTTTCTTCCGTTTCTGCTGAATTCACCATAAGTATATTTTATTGGCAGAATCTAATCTAAACCATAAAGAAAACGATTTTCTGAGATGCAAAGATATATATAGGGTGAAGTGGCATCAATTCTAGATTGGTAAAAGAAAATACAATAAGACAGTATTTGACCATATCACCATGTATATATTAATACAAAGCAAATATAAAGTATTAATGTGGACTAGAAGGTGTTCTTTTCATTCACTTACCATCTGCCATGTGTATTGGGCTTGGGCTTGACACTGGAAATGAGTATTGAAAATACATAAAGTCACTATGATGATAGAGCTTTCGGTTCAGAGAGGAACCCACTGACAATCACACAAACACAAACTCCTGATTGTGATACGTGAGACTCTCCTGTCATAAGTGTATGAAATAGGGCCCAAATTTTCTAGAGTCAGGAAAGAGAGTTACTCCACATTGGAGGTAAGCATTCCACTTGTAATTCTATAGCATTGAGAGAAGTTTAAATAAAATCTAAGAAGCAAAAACAGAGACAGTGAAACTGTTGCCTAAAAAAAGAGGCAGTTGCCCTCATTTCACACACTATCAAGATCATACTCAAAATCCTTCAAGCTAGGCTTCAACAGTACAAGAAACAAGAACTTCCAGATGTATACGCTGGATTTACAAAAGGCAAAGGAACCAGAGGTCAAATTGTCAACATCCACTGGATCATAGAAAAAGCAACAGAATTCCAGAAAAACATCTACTTTGGCTTTATTGACTATGCTAAAGTGTTTGACTGTGTGGATCACAGTAAACTGTGGAAAATTCTTCAAGAGATGGGGATACCAGACCACCTGACCTGCCTCCTGAGAAATCTGTACGCAGGTCAAGAAGCAATAGTTAGAACCAGACATGGAACAATGGACCAGTTCAAAACTGGGAAAGGAGTATGTCAAGGCTGTATATTGTCCCTCTGTTTA
Source organism: Cervus elaphus (assembly GCF_910594005.1). Lineage (NCBI taxonomy): Eukaryota > Metazoa > Chordata > Mammalia > Artiodactyla > Cervidae > Cervus > Cervus elaphus. The sequence goes on along the minus strand of NC_057841.1, from coordinate 13,504,462 downwards.
CTTAATTTACATGCAGAGTACTTCATGTAAAATGCTGGTCTGGATGAAGCACAAGCAGGAATCAAGATTGCTAGGAGAAATATCAATAACTTCATATATGCAGATGACACCACCCTAATGGCAGAAAGCGAAGAGGAACTAAAGTTCCTTAATGAAGTGAAAGAGGAGAGTGAAAAAGCTGACTTAAAACTTAACATTCAAAAAACTAGGATCATGTCATCTGGCCCCATCACTTCATAGCAAATAGATGAGGAAAGAATGGAAACAGTGACAGATTTTATTTTCTTGGGCTCCAACATCATTATGGACAGTGACTGCAGTCATGAAATAAAAAGATGCTTGCTCCTTGAAAGAAAAGTCATGATTCTTCTTCAGTGGAATCACTTTTAAGTATATTAAAAAGCGAGTCACCCTGCTTATTTAACATATGCAGAGCACATCATGAGACATGCTGGGCTGGAGGAATCACAAACTGGAATCAAGATTGCGGGGAGAAATATCAATAACCTCAGATATGCAGATGACACCACCATTATGGCAGAAAGTGAAGAAGAACTAAAGAGCCTCTTGATGAAAGTGAAAGAGGAGAGTGAAAAAGTTGGCTTAAAGCTCAACATTCAGAAAACTAAGATCATGGCATCTGGTCCCATCACCTCATGGCAAATAGTTGGGGAAACAGTGGAAACAGTGGCTGACTATTTTTCTGGGCTCCAAATCACTTCAGATGGTGATTGCAGCCTTGAGATTAAAAGACGCTTACTCCTTGGAAGTAAAGTTATGACCAACCTAGACAGCATATTAAAAAGCAGAGACATCACTTTGTCAACAAAGGTCCATTTAGTCAAGGCTATGGTTTTTCCAGTAGTCATGTATAGATGTGAGAGTTGGACCATAAAGAAAGCTGAGCACAGAAAAATTGATGCTTTTGAACTGTGGTGTTGGAGAAGACTCTTGAGAGTCCCTTGGACTGCAAGGAAATCCAACCAGTCCATCCTAAAGGAGATCAGTCCTGAGTGTTCATTGGAAGGACTGATGTTGAAGTTGAAACTCCATACTTTGGCCATCTGATGTGAAGAGCTGACTCATTTGAAAAGACCCTGATGCTGGGAAAGATTGAGGGCAGGAGGAGAAGGGGACAACAGAGGATAAGATGGTTGGATGGCATCACCAACTTAATGGACATGGGTTTGGGTAAACTCTGGGAGTTGGTGAAGGACAGGGAGGCCTGGCGTGCTGCAGTCCATGGGGTCGCAAAGAGTTGGACATGACTGAGTGACTGAACTGAACTGAAAAAGCAGAGACATCATTTTGTTGATGAAGGTCCATATAGTCAAAGGTATGGTTTTATCATTAGTTATGTATGGATGTGAGAGTTGGACCATAAAGAAAGCTGAGTGCCAAAGAATTGATGCTTTCAAACTGCGGTGCTGGAGAACTCTTCAGAGTCCCTTGGAAAGCAAGGAGATCAAACTAGTCCATCCTAAAAGAAATCAATCCTGAATGTTCATTGAAAGGACTGAATCTGAAGCTGAAGCTCCAACACTTTGGCCACCTGATGTGAAGAACTGACTCGCTGGAAAAGACCCTAATGCTGGGAAAGATTGCTGGCAAGATGAGAAGGGGATGACAAAGGATGAGATGGTTGGATGGCATCATCGACCCAATGGACATGAGTTTGAGCAACCTCTGGGAGACAGTGAAGGACAGGGAAGCCTTGTGTGCTGCAGTTCATGGGGTTGCAAATATTCGGACACAACTGAGCAACAGAACAATGAACAACAACGAAAATATAGTAGAATGATTTTATGACTAGAACACATTTATAGTGAAACACGTGATATAATGAGCATGTTGGTAGAACCAGTATAAATTTAGAATTCTACACTTCAATACCATCCATCCCCCAGGCTTCAAAGGATTTTTAACACAATGGATAGTTTAAATTCTGTACATATATAATAAACCCTTTAAACTTTCACTTCAGCCCCATGTATAGAGGCCTTTGAGCCAACAATTTCAAGTTGTTTCAACAGTTTCAAGTTGTCTCAATGGAAGCACTTTTAAATGTTTGATCTTTCTCTTTCCACTCTTGACAAAAACTGCCATTAGAGTAGCAACAGCAATGACAATAGCTAATATTTTCTGACTGCTAGCAATGAGTCAGAGAAGGCAATGGCAACCCACTCCAGTACCCTTGCCTGGAAAGTCCCATGGGCACAGGAGCCTGGTAGGCTGCAGTCCATGGGGTCGTGAAGAGTCAGACATGACTGAGCAACTTTGCTTTCACTTTTCACTTTCCTGCATTGGAGAAGGAAATGGCAACCACTCCAGTGTTCTTGCCTGAAGAATCCCAGGGATGGGGGAGCCTGGTGGGTTGCCATCTATGGGGTCACACAGAGTTGGACACGACTGAAGCGACTTAGCAGCAGCAGCAGCAATGAGCCAGTCTTCCCAAGTCGTTCAGTGGGTAAAGAATCTGCCTGCAATACAGGACACACAGGAGATGCAGGTTCGATCTCTGGGTTGGGAAGATACCCTGGAGAAGCTGAGTGACTTAAACCACCAACACAATTGCCAAATGTCCCTGGGAAGAGATTACTGTCTCCTGCCCCTTCTCATTGAGAACCACTGCATTTAGGCAAACTTAAGTTCAACCTGATGCTGAAGCTGAAACTCCAATACTTTGGCCACCTCATGCGAAGAGTTGACTCTTTGGAAAAGACCCTGATGCTGGGAGGGATTGTGGGCAGGAGGAGAGGGGGACGACAGAGGATGAGATGGTTGGATGGCATCACCGACTCGATGGACATGGGTTTGAGTAAGCTCCGGGAGTTGGTGATGGACAGGGAGGCCTGGCGTGCTGCGATTCATGGGGTTGCAAAGAGTCAGACACGACTGAGAGACTGAACTGGACTGAAGTTCAACCTCATGAGCTTATCTCAAAATTGTATAATGTAAGTAATGCAAGTAAAGACTTTATGTCTCCCAGTATTAGGTAACTATAATAAAGTATATTATTTACCTTCAAAGATAAATCCAGATTAATATTTAAATATTAAACATTGATTGAGTTAAACTGTTTTAAGATAAAAGTTACAAATGATATTTAGAAAATTTTATTAAAGGCAGAAGTCTCATTAAAGCCTTCTGAGCCAAACATAAAAATGTGACTTTTACTCCATAAGGAAGTTTATTTATTTTTTTTTAATCCCAGAAAGACAGTAAAAGAGCTAGACGGAAAAATAATATTCAGTGTTTTTTTTTATCCTTGTATATTGTGGTAATAAACAGTGTTCCTGTCATTTGTGACTCTTTGTTACAAAATGATGTAGACGATGTGAAAAAGCAATCTGATTAAAATAAAAAGAAGAACCTTTTTATTTTAAATGACATCTTTAGAACAGAAACATAGTTTGTTCTACTCACAGAATATGTACTTCAAATTACCCATAGTGAATTATACATAGAAACATTTCAAAACAGATGAAACTATAAAAATTTAGACATTATAAATGATAAACTGAGAAGTCTTTTCTCTGTTGAATTATGAAAGAAGCTTACCAGAGAACAGTACAAAAATTTAATGCAGAGACACATGATTTTATTTCTTCTGCAGGGAAAGACAGCACAAAAATGAACTAACCTATACAGTCATACGGAAGAATTTTAAAACCAATAAAACCCACAGGTACAATCTTCAAAATGGAAGGGAAACATGGCTAGTAGAGTTTCATTCAACATTTACCAATATATCTATATATGAGGGTTTTTTTTTATTTATTCACACAAGACATTCTCTATAGCAGTAAACCTTAGAGAATAATCCATGAAACTGCTACCTGAAAGAAATACACAGTAAAAGTTTAAAGAAGTGATTTCATACCATTGCTCAGATTAAGTTTTGTTTTTTTTTTAATCTCCAGTATCACTCTGTGATAAAAAAAATCAAATAAATTTCCCTCACGAGGTTTTCCCCTAGAGCTCCTGATTGACAGTGAAAATGTCAGAAGTGCACATTTCTTGCAGTTGTTTCAGTCTGCCAACCCTTTAACGCTTCCAGCAATGGGAACAAACGTCCAGGCTTGAGAAAGAACAAGGACAACATCCTAGAAATAGTTGTCTCAACTGGACAGTCATGCAGCATCCAGTGTAGAGCTGATTACAATTTAGTGGAGTTACAGTGAGATATCATAAGATGGCAACAGATAAGATAAGTAAGATGTGTTTTACTTAATGCAGATGTGAAATTTAGAAGGGATAATTTGGCCCCCACAAGATGGAGCACACACATTTTTCCCCTTTCCCTCCCACCTGGTGCAGCTGAAAACTCGGGACATGACATAAAAACTCTAAAAGGTGGTGAGAAGCCAGACTTGCTATGTACCTCCAGACCCTGGGGAACAACAAGACGGTGAATTTCGAGGTTTCTTTAGCCTTTTATATATCCTGGGCTGGGAGCTGAAGAAGATGGTAAATGGGGACCATCAGCCTAAGAAAAGACCATGTCCTTTCGCCAAAGGATTGGGAAAAGATAGTCTAGGAAGGTACCTTTTTAGCAATAAATTTCCTGCTTCAGTCAAACACAGCACTGGAAAAACCCAGCCTCTCACACCTTCCTCATCACAGTATTGGTGGGGACCTAAGCATCCACTCCAGCCGGCCACACGGAGCTTGCAAATTTCAGTAGTATGATTTCCCCTCCTAGCTCTCAGAAGACTTTCTGCATGCTAGATAAAGAAATTAAAAGCAACCCTGTTTCATACATAATGTTCTACACCTCTTCATTACTCTTCAGATTTTAAGTATGTTAAGTCTTACAAGTACCTGTGTAGTAGGCAAAACAAGATTAAAATATTCATTTCACTTCTTCTCTACCTTACGCTACACATCAGGTCATTAAATGTGTCTACTACTCATTTCTTAATCTACCTTGGAAACAACTACTCATTTTTCAATTCTCAAATAAAAAAGTGATTTCCAAACAACCAAGTTCTCTGAAACCCCGAGTGATAACTGGATTTCTGTGAATTCCGTGACAGCTTGGGCTATTTAATTGCCCATTAATACAATGCAGAAATGACCCTATGCTTTGTCACTTTCCAAGAGAAGATTCAAAAACAAGAAGAGTGAAAATACAGCTTTTCCCTTTGCATTCTTGAGTTTAGGGCTTCCTGCTACAAGGAATAGTCTGCAGGTCTGTCCAAGTATTTCTGTCACCTCAATCAAGGCAGTCCCAGCACGGCACTGCATGGCAGGGGGCAGGGGTGGGGTGGAAGTGATGGTCCTTCATAAGAAATACAACAGAGTCCACATAGCAGGAGGAAAAAAATAAAACCGCTGATCTTTGAGGTTAAGGTATGAAAAAGGAAGTGGTGAAAAAGGAGGGGGAAATATAGATTTCACAGCAGCAGAAATGGGAACCCCACCCCCATGCAGAGTCCAGTGGCTAATCCTGGCTTCATGCCAGAGCCTTGGTCATAGCAGTGGAAGGGGTTCACCAGAGAGGACTGTCTCTTTGTATCATGAGTATCAACAGAAAATAAGGAATTTGTTCTCAGTGTTTCTTACTTACCATAAACAAGGACGAGGACTCTGGAATCATAACTGTAATGAATGACCTCAGGGTTCTTGTACAAAACAGTGAGAGAAAGAGAGAGAGATGTCAAATAGTTAGGTTCTGACCTTTTTACATTCCAAAATAAAGAGGCATATCTCACTATTGTTGAATGACAGAGTAATTTATTCTTGATACATTTGTTTTTTCCTTTATGTATTCCACTATATTATAAGCTCTGTGTGTGCAAAAGCACGTCTGTTTAGGTCATAAATTTATTCAAATGCCTGGCTATGACTCCTCTCTCTCACATCTAGGTTAAAGGAAAATATTAAAAACAACACTACAAAAACAAACTAAAATAGGAAGAAAAATTACAGCTTCAGCCCTTACGTCTCATACAACAAGTAGGCTACATATAAAAAAAAACTAATTATATTTCATAAACTACAAAGATTTATTTCTTTTTTTTTTTTTTTTTACAAAGATTTATTTCAACCAAATAACTGCCATGAAATTAAAAGATGCTTGCACCTTGGAAGAAAAGCTATGACCAACCTAGACAGCATATTAAAAAGCAGAGACATTACTTTGCCAACAAAGGTTCATCTAGTCGAAGCTATGGTTTTTCCAGGAGTCATGTATGGATGTGAAAGTTGAACTATAAAGAAAGTTGAGCCCCGAAGAATTGATGCTTTTGAACTGTGGTGTTGGAGAAGACTCTTGAGATTCCCTTGGACTGCAAAGAGATCAAACCAGTCCATCCTAAAGGAAATCAGTCCTGAATATTCAGTGGGAAGACTGATGCTAAAGCTGAAACTCTAATACTTTGGCCACCTGATGTGAAGAACTGACTCATTGGAAAAGACTCTGATGCTGGGAAAGATTGAAAGCAGGTGGAGAAGGGGACAACAGAAGATAAGATGGCTGGATGGCATCACCGACTTGATGGACATGAGTTTGAGCAAGCTCTGGGAGTTGGTGATGGACAGGGAGGCCTGGCATGCTGCAGTCCAGAGTGTTGCAAACAGTTGGACATGACTGAGCGATTGAACTGAACTAAACTTGCTTCCAATGATACCACAAAATACACTGGCATGACTAAGATATTTTCCTTTCAACTTTGATTTTCTTTTATATTAAAATCACTTTTAATACACAAAAAGAATGAAGATTTGGTACTGTGTTATTTATTTACATATCTGTATCCTCAGTTGCTTAGTCCTGTCCTACCGTTTGCAACCCCATGGACTGTAGCCCTCCAGTCTCCTCTGTCTATGGGATTTTCCAGGTAAGAGTATAAGTGGGTTGCCATTTCCTTCTCCAGGGGATCTTCGACCCAGGATTCAAACCCATGTCTCCTGTGTCTCCTGCATTGGCACGCAGATTCTTTACCATGAGCACCAAAGAACCAACTTCTTAAATAGATAGAATTAGAAGAGCCATCAAGATGATTAGGGGAACAATAGGATCTACCAATTTATTGTTTAACCTATATGTGCACATGTATTTAACCTATATAAATATATATTTACAACTTCATAAAATTTCTGAATCAAGAAGGGATCAAAACATCCTTCAAATGGCATGTCAGTCTAACTTTGCATTATACAGGAACTTTCAGATGTCAACTCTAGCTTCTCAAAAGAATTGTTTGAGATCAACAGATCTATTGACCATTATTATAAGTATTTTTCTAGATTAAGAACTGTACCACCCAAGAAAAACAGATCAAGCAAACAGGACCACACAGGACAGGGGAACAGAGCAGCTATCCTGCTCTGAGTGATAGGGAGAGAGTTTGCTGCTATAGGTAGTGAGCAGGAGGGAGATGACGTGAAAAGGCGGCTCTGGGTCCACTTTGTACGACCTCATATTCTATGCCTTTTGGACAATATTGTCATCTATAAAAAGTAAAATTTGTAAAATAAAAGACAAGTTATGGAGACTTCCCAACAAGACGTGATATCTAAGTCAAGTTCTGAAACATGCCAGGTTAAAAATGCATCCCAAACAGAGGAGGCAGCGTTTACAAAACTGTGTATTATTAAGAAAGGGCACAGGATACTCAAAGTCCAGCAAGTATTTTCTTCTAGAAGTTCATTCTAGCAAAGCCATGGATGTGTGTAATTCCCTACACCCCTAAGTGCTGCTCGTAAGCTTTCTGCTCTATCCTGAGATACTAACTGTTCCTAAGCTCACAGTGAAACCGTGTGTTTCTCAGGAGGGCCTGCATATGTTTCTGCCATATGGGATCCATATGTCTCCCTCATAAAGCCTGCGCTAGGAAAGCTAGTGCACTTGGCAAGAGCCCCCAAGTATCTGCTTGTCAATGCAGATGATGTAGGTTTGATCCCTGGGTCAGGAAGACCCCTGGAGAAGGGAAAGGCAACCCACCCCAGCATTCTTGCCTGGGAAATCCTACAGACTGAGGGGCCTGGAGGACTACCGTCCATGGGGTCGCAAAAGAGTCAGACATGACTGTGTGATTACACAATAACAACAACTGTTGCATTTCATGCCCAGGTATAAAGAGATGCTGATGCAAACCATGCCCCAGGACCAAGCCTGACATGCACACACTCTCCAGTCAGTTCAGTCGCTCAGTCGTGTCCGACTCCTTGCCATCCCAAAGACTGCAGCACACCAGGCCTCCCTGTCCATCACCAACTCCCGGAACTTGCTCAAACCCATGTCCATCGAGTCAGTGATGCCATCCAACCATCTCATCCTCTGTCGTCCCCTTCTCCTCCTGCCCTCAATCTTTCCCAGCATCAGAGTCTTTTCTGAACCGTCAGTTCTTCGCATCAGGTAGCGAAACGAAATAAGTCCTGTATATTCATTAGAAGGACTGATGCTGAAGCTATTGGAGTTTCAGCTTCAGCATCAGTCCTTCTAATGAATATACAGGACTTATTTCCTTTAGGATGGACTGGTAGGATCTCCTTGCAGTCCAAGAGACTCTCAGAGGCTTCTTCAAACACCACAGTTCAAAAGCATCAATTCTTGGGTGCTCAGTTTTCTCCAGCAGTGTATAAATTCTGCTGCGTTTGATAAAGCTTTAGACAAAATTCTTAATTGATTTTTCTTGAGGCAAAGTAATAAACTATTCTTTGCAGGCATGCTCACTCTTTCAGAAAACAAACACAGTTCTTGATAGACAATGGTTAGACAGAGAAAAGTCATTACAAAGAGGCTTGCTGTTTTACGATAAAAATATAGCAGCTTCAGTATCACTGAGGGTTTGTAGATAATTTTGAGGTTATTACTAATGCTATACATTTCAATAGGGAATAATGTATCTGCATTCATGTGACACAGTACGCACAGCCTTTAGGAACATTTACCCGGGAAAAAAGTTATCTTTGAAAACTGCCTTTGTCCTTCTCTTTACAAACCATTCATCTCAGTAAGATATACTGTATTAAGTCACACATTTTATATATTTATCTTAAGACATAAATGAAGAAAAAGTCCTTTTGTTTTTTTTCCTCCATTTAAAAGCAATGACACAGTCTTTCACAAATGTACAGAACAGACTTTTGGACTCTATGGGAGAAGGCGAGGGTGGGATGATCTGAGAGAACAGCATCGAAACATGTACATTATCAAGTGTGAAACAGATCGCCAGCCCAGGTTGGATGCATGAGACAAGTGCTTGGGGCTGGTGCACTGGGATGACCCAGAGGGAAGGGATGGGGAGGGAGGTGGGAGGGGGGTTCAGGATGGGGAAACGCATGTACACCCATGGCTATTTCATGTCAATGTATGGCAAAACCACTACAATATTGTAAAGTAATTAGCCTCCAACTAATAAAAATAAATGGAAAAAAAAAAAAACAACCAGAAGGTAAAATTTTGCGTAAGAATACTTAAAAGGGCTGGCTCAAGTGGGAAGTATGGCCACTTGCCTTTTGCTTCTTTTCTCTACCTTTCTAACTAGAGGATGAATGTGATGGTTCCATTTCCAGTAGACATCTTGGACTATAATATTATCATTTCCTTTTTTTCTTTCAGGTTTCTTGAGATATAATTGGCATATAGCGCTGTGTAAGTTTTAGGGTGTACAAAGTGATGATTTCTATATACATATATATTGTGAAATGACTCCCACAATAAAGATAGTTAACACTTCAAAAAAAATAAATAAAAGCAATGACATAGTCTTTATAGATTAAATAAAAATACACTCCTTAAAAAACTTACTCCTACATTAGAAAAGACATCAAGCTGCTTGCCACTGATCAGAGTAGAACAAAGGAATAGAGAGGTTACTACTGCCCACATAAGACCCTTAATCATGTGGGTCTTGCCTCTTTGCTTCAATATTTCTATATGCTGGGCTAAGGATGAGGTGTAACAACTAGAGACCCAATAGTCTCCTGCCCTTCCATGATCTTAGCCTAAAACCAAGGACAAAGGCCAACAGGAAAGTGACTCCTACATTACTCATGTACCAAGGAAAAATGACTTAGTTTTTTTCCTCTCTTGCTCACACAAGCACACACTTCTCAATATGGTTAAAAGACATTGCTAAAGAAAGTAGGAAAAAGCAGATAAGGAGACACAATATAGATTTTTCAGTAACTAATGGCAACTCACTCCAGTACTCTTGCCTGGAGAATCCCATGGACGGAGGAGCCTGGTAGGCTGCAGTCCATGCGGTCGCTAAGAGTCGGACATGACTGAAGCGACTTAGCAGTAGCAGCAGAAGTATTTCAGTGAACATGATACTGTTAATCATTCAGTTATGTCCTACTCTTTGTGACCCTACGGACTGTAGTATGCCAGCCTCTTCTGTCTAGAGAAGACAGGCAAGAATACTGGAGTGGGTTGCCACTCCATTCTCCAGAGGATCTTCCTGACCCAGGAATCGAACCCAGGTCTCCTGCATTGCAGGCAGATTCTTCACCATCTGAGCCACCAAAGAAGCATTTCATTAGGACTCACATATCTTTTAAGAAAGGTTTTAGGGAACTAAAGTTGATAAACTTTTGTATTATTTCCCCGTTTTGATGTGTCAATATCCTGGAAAATGAGAGGGTATATTTGGGGGCATATAGAAATCATGTGGTTTCACATTTGCTTAAGGAAACTTTGCTATGCATTAACCTTCTTGAAAAACAGTGTCATTTAAAAAAGAAGTTTTGCATCCAGTTAGGAAATAAAATTTATGTCAAATTCTATATGCAAATGCATCCAGCATGTATAAATATATATAATATTTTACCTCTGTACCAACCACTGTTAATTTCTAACTGTCTCCAGAGGAGATGTTACCTGCTTCAAGTCATGTAGTAATAGATTTTCTAATAAGAAAAGAAGGTAATAAGAAAAAGATTAGGAAAAGGAGCAGAGGATTAGTAATAGTTGTACTAGTACCAGCAGTTTTACTAACTGTAGTAATAGTAATGCTATAAAAAACTCTTCATTATCTGAGAATAAAACATTTACGTAAACGTGTTAGTGGATTGGGGGATAACAGGAGCCTATGTTCCATTCCTTCAAGCGGGAAAAATAACATTCCTGCTGCTGCTGCTGCAGTCGTCTGACTCTGTGCGACCCCATAGATGGCAGCCCACCAGGCTGGGATTCTCCAGGCAAGAACACTGGAGTGGGTTGCCATTTCCTTCTCCAATGCATGAAAGTGAAAAGTGAAAGCAAAGTTGCTTAGTCGTGTCCGAGCTTTCGCGACCCCATGGACTGCAGCCTACCAGGCTCCTCCGTCCACGGGATTTTCCAGGCAAGAGTACTGGAGTGGGGTGCCATTGCCTTAAATCACAACAAAAATCCTCAAACATCGAAACACTTATACATCTATACAACATTCCATCAAAATGTTTAGCAAAATATGCTATTTAAAATGCTGGTTACTTAGTTATTACACACTTAAAATTGTTAATGGCATATTCATTTTCAGTATTTAACAATATTGATACCAGTGTTATCAAAATACACTTCTCTTCTACAATGTAGCAAACATAAGGTAAATAAGAAAGTGACAAGTTAAAAGTATGTTAAAAATGGATTGAACACTTAGCAACATAAAGAAATCATAAGGATGCGATGCCTCAACAAACAGAGAGCTGCTTGTCCTAGTTCAGGCGCTCTAAGGAATACTACAGACTGCTGGCTTAACCACCAGTGACTGATCCCATTAGGAGGACTCCACCGTCATGATCTGGACCTTCTAAAGTCCAGACCTCCAAGTGTCCTCATACTGGTGATTAGATTCCACCATGTGAACTTGTGGGCACACAAGAATCCATTCAGTCCACAGCATTTGCCTGAGAGTAACTGAACGGATCACTGTTCCATTGGTGATTTCCAAATCATGTCGACTTGCCTGGGGCTTCAATCTCATGGCTTCAGTCCCTGCCAGTCCCGGACCTAACCTGTTCATTGAGATCTATGCAACCCAGAGTTGACATGGAGCTCAGCTTTATCACAGAATTATTTCCCACTTCTCTTAATTTTTTCAGAGCTCTGAAGACGACCAATACTTACTGCTGTTCCAAATATATAGTCAACATCATTCCAAACTGATGGTGTCGCTCCACCCCCATAGAAGGAACTTGTACAGTCTTTCAAAAATACTGTACCGTGTTGAGCAACATACTGTGGTTTGTCTAAACCAACCACACTTTCACATTGTTTCTTATATTTATACACATAAATACAATTGAATGTCTGAGCACTAGTGCAGGGCTAAACTTATATCTGGTGTTGAATTTACCTCCTTGGATACTTCACCGTTTCTAACTTTTACTTGAATATATGGGCTTCCTTAGGCTTCTTATCCCAACCTTCTTGCTTTCTTCACAAGTATCCCTACTTTAGAAGAAAATATAATACAAGTACCATTTTATAATGTAGCCTGAAAAATTTTCAGTGAAGAATAAAACACATTTCCATTTAAAAGTAAGCCAAATATAACAAAAAGAGGAACTGTTAAGAAAAAAAAAGGATACATTCATGTTTAGGGATAAATTATATAGATATTTAGATGGATGGATCAAGTGCTAAATATAATGTATAGTGTAATGCTAGATACTATGTAGGATATAAATGCTATATAACTATAAATATGTCATAGTAAATGTATAATATATAATAAAGCTACCCAAATCCAACTAATAGAAAAGAGGTTAACTTTTCAATAATGTCAGAGGGGAAACTGCCTAGTAGAAATACAAAACTAATTAGATCCTATATCACAGCCCAAAAGAACTGAGATGGACTAAGAATTAAATAGAAAAATAAAACCAAAGGCAAAAAAAAATACTATAAGCAAAAATACTGACTATTTTTTCTGATTTAGGGCATCAGAAGACTCCTGATTCTCCTAATTCTTTAAACAGCACAATCATTCCCTATGTAAGATAAGCTCAAAAAATTCAAAGTCATCTTTGATATCTTTATCTCTCCTGCCACTGTATGCATTGCATTATCTTTATTTCTATAGCTCTACATTCCATAAACTGTTTTGAGATTATTCTTTTTGAAGCAGAGCTCTGCTTATATCAAGCAAGTTTTAAAAAAAAAAAAAATTTTTTTTTTCATTTCCACTGAGTTTCACTTTAGTGTGGTCTCTATCCCAACATTAAAATGCTTTCCAATGTCTTTTCAAGTTTATGTTACACAAGTTATATGTCTTACTCTTTTCCACTCAGTGTCTTTGGGTAATACCCTTCACCTGAAATGCTATATCCATCTTCACCTGATTACTTAAAAGTCACACCCATGTCTAAGGAACTAATCCCAATACCTTCTTGCCACACTGGTTTTGTCTACCCTGTCCTGGACAGGAGGCTGCCCACGGCTCTTCAGAAGTTCGTAGAGTGCTGCAGACACTCTGCACTGGTCTCAAACCCTCTCATGGACTGTCATTGGTTTGCAGTGATGCTGCCTGAGCCTTGCATCAAGTATTCAAATAGTGATACCCGGGAATAGAGAGGCGCATGGCAGTGAGCAAAATAAAAAGACATAGATACAAAGAAATAAAAACAAACAAAAAAGCAGACAAACAGGGAGACAGAGACAATTATCTAACTAGATCAAGTAGTGAGTATAGGCCCGACTGAAACAAGAGAGAGACAGCAAGTATCTGCTTTTACTGAATTATTTTATTTCTATAATGCTTATCATAGAAGTTCACCGACCATGAGCATGATTTGATCAGAGAAATAGCTTGTATCCCAACACTAGAGAATTGTCTTGATAGGCAGTGGCATTTTTCTCAGGGATGTTCAGGGGTAATTCAGCCTATATATGTTTTTCGATTTATATGCTGATTCTAAAACTTAGCTCATTTGTCAGATGTTACAGTCATTTGTTTTTCAAATCCTCTTGTTACAGTTGTAAGCAACTTGACAAGGATCATTGACCCCCATGGTTCCTGGCACATACTTTATATTAAATGATCTGAAGTAAGGATCTGGTTGAGTTCTCAGATTGTTTCCAATAAATTTCTCCCTGCACTCCTGAGTACCAACAATCCAATAGGCAAGTTCAAAACACAAACAGAAGAAAAAAATCCTGATTGTATATTTTAGCGTTTGAAGCACCATCATGTGAAAAACAGGACAATCAACACGGAACTCTAAAAAATAGTCATGTGGTATTTTGAAAATTATTTCTTCCTGGTAAAATAACAATAGTGGTGTTTGTAACTTAGAAGACCTACATTGCAACAGAAATGATGTCAAGTCCTTGAAAATAACTGTCATATAAATTTTTTCTGACGTGTCAATCCAGGTGGCATTAGGAGCACATATTCTTATTTCAGATGAAGAATATAAAAACTTTTAATAGAGATGAACTGTCTTTGGACTTGTTCATTTTGCAGTAACTGATTTCTGAACATATTTTTAGATCAGGTATTGCCCAGATACCCATGTGACAAGAGACTATGAAGCCCGTGTTATGAATCAAAATATTTTTAAAAACACACATGTACACACACACAAATACACAAATATACATTTCATCATTCTTGCCACTACAAACTGAGTCTGTGGAATAACTTCTAATTGTAAAAATTTTTTTTAATGCTACCTCACTGTAGAGACATTTTTAAATGTAGAACTCATTTTTTAACCTTCTTTTCCCAAACATACCATCAGCAATTGATCATTTATTGAAATATCAGTGCTACTAAATCACAACATTAGAAAAACAACTATCTAAGCACTATAACTATAAAAAGAATGCATTTCCTTTAAAATACAACTCTATGATAAATATCAGCACAAATCTTAAATCTTGTCATTATTTAATACACTGAAGTCGGATTTGAAAAAGCAATGAGTTACTTGTGCATTCATGTGGGAAAATTACATACACATCACTAAATGCTAAAGCACAGGGATGAATATAAACATCTAATTTTCATTCCATTTTAAACATGTTTAATGGTGTAAATATAGTTTTGGCTTCTTATTCACAGAAGGAGACCATGAAATAAGAAACTCACTTTATTATTTTGTTTTATCATGTTTTTTGTTTTTTCAATGAGAGGAATTATAATGGCCATAATTTTGACCTGAAGGCAGATAACTTAAAAACATTTTCACCAATCAAGGTAAATCAACTTTGCAAGCTTTTCTTTACAACTCCTTTTATCTAACTTAGTTAGCAGAGTTGACTAATAGCTTTATACTATTAATGAAACGTAGTGTCCCATTTCCCACCACTGGTTCACTTGTTATAAAGGAAAAATTGTCTTCTCTCCAGCTATCTTTCTCTAACAAGCTAAAAAATTCACAGTAATTAATAGTTACAAATCAGTTATGTGTTTGTGTAGATATTTCAGTTTCTCCATCATTGCTTTGGAATAAAAAATGCAATTAAAAACTTTTGATATTAAAGTAGCATCATTCAAACACATAAAAATACATCAAGAATATAAGCCAAATAAGAGAGCAAATTCTACAGTTAAATGTTGAATCTAATAGACTAGTCTAGAGGAATCCAACTGTCCTTGTCAGATGTACATATTTTTTAAAATCTAGGATATGCTTACTCATATCTCTAAATATAAAACTCTCTCAGAGATACATATTAAATCCTTACTTATCTAGTCAGTTAACAATCATTAGTATGTCTCAAGTCTGATTAAAGTTTTATAGGTATAATTAAAACATTAAAAAAAAAAGGCAGTTGCTTTAACAGAAAAGTTTTTCTAAATGAAAAGAGAAGATTCATTTCCTATTTATTTCATCATTTATCAGAAGGGTTTATTCCATGAACTTTGCTGGCCATGCTAGTCTGATATCATGAAAGAAGTTCTCAACATCAATACATTAGTTCACAGTTATGAAGAATGACAGAACAGAAGCATCGGTAGAATCCCTTACATAAAGAAGAACAGGTAACGATTTCAATTAACTCTCTGAGCATATTTCAGCAAGGAAAGTCCGAGTGCAAATTAACCAGCAGTGGTTTTGTCTTTTTATCTGTTTCCATCCACGGACTCTCTAAGGAGACAGCCCCAGACCGTCACTTCTCATCTGTCCCTGCAGAATCAGACTGAAAATTCCTGAGAGCCTTCAACTCAAGTGCAGTCCTCAGTTCAGCTCCTCCTACATCCCGTTCCCAGCCTTTCTCTCAGGCCAACCTAGATTCTACCGAACCAATTTCTCTCTGAACAATGAAAGCTGTACAACATGGCTGCTCTCTGACTACAAACTCACAGAAGTGAATGGAGAACAAAATACGTCATTCAGTACTGTAATCTCGTGACATCGAAGCTAGTCACAAACCAGATCGATTATGATTACATTCGTAAAGAAGGAACACTGAGGCCTGCCAATCACCAAACCCACTTCTTATCACCTTAAATTACGCCATGCCAGCAAGACCTCAGTCTGGATAATGTGCTACCATTATCCGGTAAGAATTTCGTACCGGAATTATCAATAGAAAATGTGTGCAAACATATTCAATTGTGAGTAAATGCAGATCTTAAAACAAGACAGCAGGCCACACCCACACACCACCTTTAAACTTTCTAACTTGCCGTGACTCCCTGAAGTAGAACAGCTCCTTAGACTTCCCCTCCTGCATAGTTTAGCTTGGTTTTGACATCAGTTTAATTTCTGACCTTAGCGGAAAAATAAAGCAAATTATTGCCAACCTGTGGAGGCAGGCTCCACATCTTACCTGGAAGAAGATTCTTTGGTGGGCCAGTAAATCCCTTCAGGCAGAAGTCCAGGCAATTTTTGATGGAGAAAAATTTCCTGTAGAAAAAAAAAAAAACGTGGGTCAGTCCATCTTACCATCTTGGTTCAAATATAGGGATGTGCTCACATGGTTTAACATTTTAGCAAAACAATGAGCAATATTTTATTAAATACAGGTTGCTATAGCTTTGGGCACCTTTAAAGTTTTAACAAAACAAAAATGGTACTGAGTAGCTTTTTTAAAATACATAATTAGGTACTATGTTAATGCTAGGGAATAGATTTTTTAAAATAATCCTTGACATTAAAATATTTTATTTCACATATACATCTGTCAGATTCAAGGCTTTTTTACCTGTATGTTTGACTGCACAACTTATGGATGCTTAATGTGGACATTTAATACAATCACCAAGATGTTATGAGGTGGAACAAAAATACTCAACTGTTATGGAATCTCCCAGAAATTATTAAATTATTTTCAAAATCATTCTTTTATTTTTTAAATAATTCTCTAATAGAATAAATAATAATTGTATATGAAACAATATGGGCTAAACAACCATTGACAATCTCTCAAACCACGTTTTTAGAGACCATGTTTAACTCTGGTAAGACAGATACTCAACACTATACTAAGCATGGTAGAGGGATATGAAAGACACAGATGGTATATTTCCAGCACTAAGAAGTTTTAAATGTTGAAGAGATAATTTAAACTACTTCTTATACAACTAAATTATTTTACAGAATGAACATATAGTTTTGTATGATATATATCTGCTACTAAGAATAGTGATATAATAATTGGCCAGTGCAGTGTTTCATTTGAATTTCCAGAGCAATTTTTCAATATAATCTGTCTCAAATAAGCCACATCATTTAATTCTTATAATGTGAACTTAGAAAACATATATTTGCCATCTTCTATAATAATTTAAGTTTTGATATCTAAAGGTAATTTCCCACCATTTAGTTCTCTCAAATTTGTGCTAAACTCAGATTCCTTTATTCTTTCTATAATTTGCCTTTTTTCCAACTCTTTTAACAAAATACTTCAGTTCAGTTCAGTTGCTCAGTCATCTCTGACTCTTTGTGACCCCATGGACTGCAGCACGCCAGGCTTCCCTGTCATCACCAACTCACAGAGCTGAGTCAAACTCATGTCCATAGAGATGGTGATGCCGTCCAACCATCTCATCCTCCGTCATACCCTTCTCCTCCCACCTTCAATCTTTCCCAGCATCAGAGTCTTTTCAAATCAGTCAGTTCTTCGCATCAGGTGGCCAAAGATTTGGAGTTTCAGCTTCAGCATCAGTCCTTCCATTGACTATTCAGGACTGATTTCCTTTAGGGTGGACATGTTTCATTTCCTTGCAGTCCAAGGGACTCTCAAGAGTCTTCTCCAATACCGTAGTTCAAAAGCATCAATTCTTCCATGCTCAGCTTTCTTTATAGTCCAACTCTCACATCCATACATGACTACTGGAAAAACCATAGCTTTGACTAGACGGACCTTTGTTGGCAAAGTAATGTCTCTGCTTTTTAATATGCTGTCTAGATGGGTCATAATTTTTCTTCCAAGGAGCAAGCATCTTTTAATCTAATGGCTGCAGTCACCATCTGTAGTGATTTTGGAGCCCCCAAAGATAAAGTCTTTCACTGTTTCCATTGTTTCCCCAATTATTTGCCATGAAGTGATGGGACCGAATGCCATCATCTTAGTTTTCTGAATGTTGAGCTTTAAGCCAACTTATTCACTCTCCTCTTTCACTTTCATCAAGAGGCTCTTTAGCTCTTCTTCACTTTCTGCCATAAGGGTGGTGTTATCTGCATATCTGAGGTTACTGATATTTCTCCCAGCAATCTTGATTCCAGCTTGTGCTTCATCCAGCCCGGCATTTCCCATGATGTACTCTGCATATAAGTTAAATAAGCAGGGTGACAATATACAGCCTTGACGTACTCCTTTTCCTATTTGGAACCAGTCTGTTGTTCCATGTCCAGTTCTAACTGTTGCTTCCTGGCCTGCATACAGGTTTCTCAGGAGACAAGTCAGGCAGTCTGGTATTCCCATCTCTTTAAGAATTTTCCTCAGTTTGTTGTGATCCACACAGTCAAAGGCTTTGGTGTAGTCAATAAAGCAGAAGTAGATGTTTTTCGGGAACCCTTTTGCTTTTTTGATGATCCAGTGGATGTTGGAAATTTGATCTCTGGTTCCTCTGCCTTTTCTACATCCAGCTTGAACATCTGGAAGTTCACAGTTCACATACTGTTGAAGCCTGGCTTGGCGGAGTTTGAATGTTACTTTACTAGCGAGTGAGATGAGTACAATAGTGCAATAGTTTTAGCATTCTTTGGCATCGCCTTTTTTGGGGATTGGAATGAAAACTGCCCTTTTCCAGTCCTGTGGCCACTGCTGAATTGTCCAAATTTGCTGGCATACTGAGTGCAGCACTTTCACAGCATCATCTTTTAGGATTTGAAATAGCTCAACTGGAATTCCATCACCTTCACTAGTTTTGTTTGTAGGGACACTTCCTAAGGTCCACTTAACTTCACATTCCAGATGTCTGGTTCTTGGTGAGTGATCACACCATCGTGGTATTCTGGGTCATAAAGGTCTTTTTTGTATATTTCTTGTGTGTATTCTTGCCACCTTTTCTTAATATCTTCTGCTTCTGTTAGGTCCATACCATTTCTGTCCTTTATTGAGCCCATTTTTGCATGAAATATTCCCTTGGTATCTTTAATTTTCTTGAAGAGATCACTAGTCTTTCCCATTCTATTGTTTTCCTCTATTTCTTTGCATTTATCACAGAAGGCGGCTTTCTCATCTCTCCTTGCTATTCTTTAGAACTCTGCATTCAAATGGGTGTATCTTTCCTTTTCTTCTTTGCCTTTAGCTTCTCTTCTTCTCTCAACTATTTGTAAGGCCTCTTCAGACAACCATTTTGCCTTTTTGCATTTCCTTTTCTTAGGGATGGTCTTGATCATTGCCTCCTGTACAATGGCACGAACCTCCATATATAGTTCTTCAGGCACTCTGTCTATCAGATCTAGTCCCTTAAATCTATTTCTTACTTCCACTGTATAATTGTAAGGGATTTAATTTAGGTCATACCTGAATGTTCTAGTGGTTTTCCCTACTTTCTTCCGTATAAGTCTGAATTTGACAAAGAGGAGTTCATGATCTGAGCCACAGTCAACTCCCAGTCTTGTTTTTGCTGACTGTATAGAGCTCCATCTTTGACTGCGAATAAGATAATCAATATGATTTTGGTATTGACCATCTGGTGATGTCCATGTGTAGAGTCTTCTCGTGTGTTGTTGGAGGAGGGTTTTTGCTATGATAAGTGCATTCTCTTGGCAAAACTCTGTTAAGTTTTGACCTGCTTCATTTTGTACTCCAAGGTCAAATTATTTTCACAGAATATTTATCAGATAATTATTTAAAAGTCTAAATAAATATAATAAATTCACATGTGAATAAACAAGTACCTATACACAAACATAAACATTTATTTATGTATGCATGTGTGCTCGGTTGCTTCAGTTATGTCCAACTCTTTGTGACCCCACAGACTGTAGCCTGCAAGGCTCCTCTGTCCATGGGATTCTTCAGGCAAGAATACTGGACTGGGTTGCCATGCCCTCCTCCAGGGGAATTTTCTCCACCCAGGGATCGAACTTGCATCTCCTGCGTATCCTGCCATGCAGGTGGGTTTTTTACCACTAGCACAACCTCGAAAGCCCTTTGTTTACATATATGTTTGTCTATGTGCAGATAGTGCAGGCCAATGGAACTGCTTAAAGCCAGTACTCAGGAGGTTCCCTATGAAGGAGGCGTTTCATATTTCACAGTGTACAGTGGCCGCGACTCATGGTCCCTGAGCTGCTTCTGAGTGACAAAGCACTCACAGCATATACCGGCTCACAGAACTGCCAAAAATAGGCATGGAGTTTAGTGAATCCAACGTCACCTTTTCTTCTGTCTCTCTGACAACTTGGGAAACAGGCAAAGGAAGTCGTATAATATTCAGTGGTTGAGTCGAGGCAAGGATCACAAGTAGCTATTCCCAAGCAAGCACTCTGGCTACTGTCACATAGGATATTTCTAAAGGCAGCCTTAGCACATCTTTAGTGAGCCTTGTGAAGTTTGGGGCTTGTGTGTGAGCTTAGGAAAGCATAAAATGCAAGGTCATTGGAAAACCTATGTCCCTTGAGTTAGGTTGGCATCCGTAGCACATACCGTTACCCACTAAAAGTGCATTCCTTCTCCTCTCTTCTTGATAAATAACCCAGATTTTCTTCTCACCCAAGTATTTCAGAGAAATACTGAGTCCTTCGTCAGTTTCAGGACTGCATCGTGAATAGGCTCAGCAACTCGTTAGATCACTACACTCCCCATGGAAATGGGTTTACCAGGAGTCTGGTTCTAGAGCTGCCTCCTCCATGCTCATCCCCTGTTTCAGCTCTGTTCTCAGGGTTCTTTCATAACTGCAGGAAGGCTGCCACCAACGTGGGCAGTTCATCCTAGTGACATGACAACATCCGGGGAAATTTCTCTTTGCCTGAAAGCAAGGCCTTTATTCTTTCTCCAAAATCTCCAAGCTGACAGCCACTCACATCTCAGACACTTCTTACACCTGGAATCCACCTTACTAGCAAACCTCCTGGCAAGAGAGGTAATAAACATTCTTGTCTAAGCAGGTGTGATTCTCTTTTCCTTTACCTATAAAAGCTTCCCAGCGGGTACAGCAGATAAGATTGATTCCTGTAATCTTACGGTAGGATCTTTCCTGGGTGGCACCAAGAGATTAAGAAGACATGAAATAATATAAAACACATATTTTAAAACCAATATTAGTTCTAAGTAGTCATTCTTTGAGTCCCTTATTTGTTGATGCTCTAGATAAATGTGTTTCAAAAAAGAAAAAACACTGTTGAGATGTCAGGGGACCCGATGGGGTGGAGAAGCTCATAAAAGGAGAACTGTTTATTTAAAACTATAGAACAAACGTGCCTCTCATTCAAAAGAAGTTCTTGGTTTCAAAAGTATTCAAGTCTGAGAATAAAAACATAAACGGAATATAAATCTATCGTTCAGTTCCTTAGGCTTCCGGTTTGATATGTCTTATAAGTAACTAAGAAAGTTTCAGAGAGAACTAACTTACAAAGTTCTAGGTAACTTCATATAATCTTATGTTCTTCATTTTGTTTTTGTGTGGATGAGACTACAAAAGCACTTTTATGAAAGATTAAGGGAAACTATTTGCTCCTTGAATATAAAGAATCTTTGGAACTACACCTTTGAAACTGCTGCTCCTTGATCCTGGAATATTTTGACAGGCCCTTTCATGATCTTTATTAAGTGAACTTTAGCATTTCTCTTCCCTTTCACAGCATTAAAAATGCCTATCTGTAAAGTAGTTGTTTTTTTTTTTTAATGTCTGCCTTTTTCCCATACCAGACACAAAACAGCTTAAAAAGCAAAACATTAAAAATGTGTGCACTGAGAAATCAAATATATAATTTATTATAAGCGAAAGAATGTCAAACAAAGCTTTCACTCTTGATACTGAACCATAATTTTAAGAGTATCTGAATTATATTCAAGTAGAAATATGATTCCAACAAATATTATGTCCTCTTCATTAATAATCAAAATGAAAACTTTGGAATTATCAAATAGGAATTAACAGAATTTAATGGTTAAGGAAATCAACCCTGAACACTTATTGGAAGGACTGGTGCTAAAGCTGAAACTCCAATACTTTGGCCATCTGATGCAAAGAGATGACTCATTGGAAAAGACCCTGATGCTGGGAAAGATTGAAGGCAGGAGGAGAAGGGAATGACAGAAGATGAGATGGTTGGATGGCATCATCAACTCAAAGGACATGAGTTTGAGCAAACGCCAGCAGACGGTTAAGAACACAGAGGACCAGTGTGCT
This sequence comes from Cervus elaphus, assembly GCF_910594005.1. Classification (NCBI taxonomy): domain Eukaryota; kingdom Metazoa; phylum Chordata; class Mammalia; order Artiodactyla; family Cervidae; genus Cervus; species Cervus elaphus. Next base: position 13,481,768 of record NC_057841.1, on the reverse strand, counting down.
ATGGTCCATGAGGTTGCAAAGAGTCGGACATAACTGAGTGACTGAGAAATTAATGGTCAGTAATTCTTTTACCTTATTCGTGTACTTTCTGTTGAAGAATGAATCCAAATTACTGCGTCTTACTAAGATGCTTAAGCTAAAGGTGTATTTCAATTTAGAGTTTTAATAAACTTTTGTCTACATGTAAGCTTTACTTATGTGTAATTTTTCTTTTATTCCATTCATTTCAAAAGATTAAGTTTTGCACATAGAACTGGCAAAATGCAATTTTCTCTGTTGCCCAAACCTGAAATATCCACCTGAGGAAATGTCCCTGGTTAGTGGTAAAGCTTTACTGCTGACATCAATACAATTCAGTTCTTTGTGACCCCGTGGACTGCAGCATGCCAGGCTTCTCTGTCCATCACCAACTCCCAAAGCTTATTCAAATTCATGTCCATTGAGTTGGTGATGCCATCCAACAATCTCATTCTCCATAATCATCTTCTCCTCCCAACTTCAATCTTTCCCAGCATCAGGGTCTTTTCCAATGAGTCAGTTCTTCCAATCAGGTGGCCAAAGTATTGGCATTTCAGTTTCAGCATCAGTCCTTCCAATGAATATTCAGGACTGATTTCCTTTAGGGTGGACTGGTTGGATCTCCTTGCAGTCCAAGGGACTCTCAAGAGTCTTCTCCAACACCACAGTTCAAAAGCATCAATACTTCAGTACTCAGCTTTCTTTATAGTCTAACTCTCACATCCATACATGACTTCTGGAAACACCATAGCCTTGACTAGATGGACCTTTGTTGGCAAAGTAATGTCTCTGCTTTTTAATATGCTGTCTAGGTTGGTCATAATTTTTCTTCCAAGGAACAAGTGTCTTTTAATTTCATGGCTGAAGTCACCATTTGCAGTGATTTTGGAGCCCCCAAAATAAAGTTTGTCACTGTTTCCATTGTTTCCCCAACTATTTGCCATGAAGTGATGGGACCGGATGCCATGATCTTAGTTTTCTGAATGTTGACTTTTAAGCCAATTTTTCACTCTCCTCTTTCACTTTCATCATGAGGCTCTTTAGTTCTTTGCTTTCTGCCATAAAGGTGTTGTTATCTGCATGTCTGAAGTTACTGATATTTCTCCCAGAAATCTTGGTTTCAGCTTGCGCTTCATCCAGCCTGGCATTTTGCATGATATATTCTGCACGTAAGTTAAATAGTTAGGGTGATAATATGCAGCCTTGACGTACTCCTTTCCCAATTTGGAACCAGTCTGTTGTTCCATGTCCAGATCTAACTGTTGCTTCTTGACCTGCATATAGATTTCTCAGGAGGCAGGTCATGTGGTCTGGTATTCCCATCTCAGAATTTTCCACAGTGTGTTGTGATCCACACAGTAAAAGGCTTTGACATAGTCAATAAAGCAGAAGTAGATATTTGTCTGGAACTCTCTTGCTTTTTCGGATGTTGTCAATTTGATCTCTGGTTCCTCTGTCTTTTTTAAATCAAGCTTGAACATCTGGAAGTTCATGGTTCATGTACTGTTGAAGCCTGGCTTGGAGGATTTTGAGCATTACTTTGCTAGCATGTGAGATGAGTGCAATTGTGTGATAGTTTGAGCACTCTTTTTCATTGCCTTTCTTTGGGACTGGAATGAAGCCTGACTTTTTCCAGCCCTGTGGCCACTGCTGAGCTTTCCAAATTTGCCAGCATGTTGAGTGCAGTACTTTCACGGCATCATCCTTTAGGATTTGAAATAGCTGAACAGGAATTCCATCACCTCCACTAAATTTGTTCGTAGTGATGTTTCTTAGGACCCACTTGACTTCGCATTCCAGGATGTCTGTGTCTAGGTGAGTGATCACACCATCATGGTTATCTGGGTCATGAAGGTCTTTTTTGTATATTTCTCATATGTATTCTTGCCACCTCTCCCTAATATCCTCTGCTTCTGTTAGGTCCATACCATTTCTGTGCTTTATTGAGCCATGTTTGCATGAAATGTCCCTTGGTATCTAATTTTCTTGAAGCGATCTCTAGTCTTTTCCTTTCTAATGTTTTCCTCTATTTGCAACTTTGCATTGATCGTTGAAGAAGACTTTCTTATCTCTCCTTGCTATTCTTTAGAGCTCTGCATTCAGGGGATATATCTTTCCTTTCTCCTTTGCCTTTCACTTCTCTTCTTTTCTCGGCTATTTGTAAGGACTCCTCAGACAACCATTTTGCCTTTTTGCATTCCTTTTTCTTGCAGATGGTCTTGATCCCTGCCTCCTGTACAATGTCATGAACCTCCCTCCATAGTTCTTCAGACAACTCTGTCTATCAGATCTAATCCCTTGAATCTATTTGTCACTTTCACTGTGTAATCATAAGGGATTTGATTTAGGCCACATCTGAATGGTCTGGTGGTTTTCTCTACTTTCTTCATGTCTGAATTTTGCAATAAGGAGTTCATGATCTGAGCCACAGTCAGCTCGTGGTCCTGTATGATAAAAAGATCGTGGAGTAGAAGGACACACACTCATCTTCTCCTGTGAGATCTCCAAAATTACAACTCACTGCTGAACAAGTATCGACAGGAGAATGTTGGATCCCACCAAAAAAATATACCCCATGTCCAAGGGCAAAGGAGAAGTCTCGGCAAGACTGCTCATATACATACCACCAAATATAATACTAAATCAACATAATTGCAAAATCACTTTTTATCACATTAATAAAAACTTAGGAGTCATGGGATCTTGTCAAGGGCCAAGTAAATCAATGAAAAGTTATAGTCGATGATTTTTGTCTGCACTGTATAACTTACAGGGCTCTGTGAGATTTGAAAAGACATTTTGGCCTGTGCATTAAGTTTCTTAAATTCTAAGCTGGAGTCATGTGCCTCTTTAAAAAATATTTTCTCTGTGAATTTGGGTGGTGTTCCACCTGAAATCAAATATGTTTGCAATAGGTGTGAATGCCACATGCATGAAGGTGTGGATAGTTGTACATCAGCTAAAAATGGATGAATAAGTCTCCCTTGTTTCATTTCTCCAACTGTTAGAGTGGGTTCCTGTGCCACACCCATAGGGTGGTCTAACAAACCAAACAGTAGTTGTCTGAAGCAGAGAAAGGTTTACTGCTGGGCCATGCAAAGAGATGGGTGGATCAGGCCCCCCAAAATCTCAAGCTCCCCAAAGGTTTTCAGCAAAATCAGGTTTTTGGCAAAGCCTGGCATTTTTAAATGCCAAGTGGATGGAGGGGGATTCTCAGGGTCTATGGTCTGCTTGTGCATGAATCTCTGATTGGATGATGGTGAGGAGAGGAGGCATCACAGGGGCAGACATTATTAGTCCCTGGGCTCCAGGAGGGCTGGGTCTCTGTGTTCATGGTCATCAAGTAGTTAAATTCATCCATTTGGTGCTGCGGTTTTCAAATTTGTAAAACAACTAAGGAGATGTGCATCAAATACTGTTATCTAGATACTTCAGAGAGGAGCTTCAGCAGAGGATATGGGGGAAGGCCTGTCCCAGGAAGGCCCCACAGTGTCCTGTGCAGTTATTATACATATTATAATACAAAACTAGAATGTATGCCTGCCTCTGATGAAATCTTCTAACTTTACTCGTAACATCTCCATCATGCTTCTAATCCAACGTGTGTCCTTGTGTTACGGTCACAAATATGTAGAATATTCGTTGAGGATAGAGAATATATCTTACCTATCTTTGGCTTCTAGGAAGGTCCTGTAAATCTTTAAGTAAAGACAGCTGCCGTACAGATGAACACACTGCAAATGTGTGTGTATGTGTGTGCTCAGTCATGTCTGACTCTTGGCAACCTCATGGACTGTAGCCCACCAGACTCCTCTATCCATGGGGATTCTCCAGGCAAGAATGCCAGCATGGGTTACCATTCCTACTCCAGGGCATCTTTCCCAGACCAGGGTTTAAAGCCGGGTCTCCTGCCTTGCAGGTAGATTCTTTACCATCTGAGCCACTGGAGGAACACACTCCATTGGGTGCTTTCAAAATAAAAGAATGAGATAGCTTTATCTCTGTTTCAGCACAGATAGAAATATACAGGGAAAAGGAGGTAAGAACACTTTCTAATGGGCAAAGTGACCAGTCACTCCAAAATTTGGATTTTGACACAAAAAGTAGAAAAATGCAAAATGTAAAGGTCTACTTACATGTTTGTCATCCCTGGAGAAGAAGCATATTCTTTTCCATTTTACCACTAGTGTACCTTCTCAACAACAACAACAACAAAATTGATGGTAATTTTGTTTTACTAATGAAAACAAAACATCTTTAAAATGTTATAATTCCAGCTAACAATCTTTTTTTTTTTCCCCCATTTCCCAAACTGTGTAACTTCTTAGAAAATAATAGGCCTTGACAGTTTCAGGGGAAACAATAGTATCTTGTTGTCTTATATCCCCGAAGACACCTGCTGAGCAATTTATCACAGTTCAAAGAGCAAGGCTATAGGATCTCATATTAAATGCAAGAGTCTTATCTAAAGTGTGGTCCCTTGTGTGGTTGGTGAGTTTTGTTTGAAAAACTACACATTTATTCAGATCTTTGTTTCAGTGTTAATCCTCTGTCTGACAGCATCCCGGATCTCTTGGTTAAACATTCCTCCACAAATGCCACCTCATCCTAATTAAAGTGAAAGATTTCAGCCACTGTTTATTTATTAATTCAACCAAGACTTCCTGTAAATAAAAAAGGATACAAGAGGGAAAAAGCATATATTTGACTTGCAAATTACATCTGTAGAGTGTCAGCTTTGTTTCTGAAAATTAATGGTTTGTAACACAGCTAGTTATTTCCTCTTAGCCTGCATCATGTATTATGACCGAATTATAAGCAAACAGTAACTTCGATGTAATTACAAATATAATACAGATAACGTAATAGAAAATTCCATTTGGATTAAAGAAAAGTTTCTCATTCAGATTGAGGATATTGAATGCAGAAAAATTGTAATGAAGTGATTGCTTTCATTTGGATGAAATATAAAGTTATCTCTATGGGAAAAGTAAAGCTAAAGAGACTGCTGTATCCCACTTGATACATTTAAAATTTCCAGATATCTTTTATTAAAATGAAGAACAATGACCTTCAGGTTCTTGACTATATCCCTGCTCCATTATCTTTTTTGAAAAAATACAAGTTTAGAAATGTAAGTAATGAATACTTACTCCTCTTTTTGTAAAATCATAACACTATTGTTACTTACTACAGCAAAATATATAGACTGTTTCATTATAAGTATTATATTCAAGCTATATTACAGGGACAAGAATGAAGAACATTGATGAAAAAGTCAGTAACCAGTATTTCCAAAGACAGAATATTTGATACATTCTTTGTGTCTTGTTTGGAAAGTTCTGGTTTTAAAGTATTTCAGTTGAATCCACCACTGCTTAAGTTGGCCATTAATGTTTACTGATCAGAACCTTTTCCCTCACTATTAATGTGAGAGATTTTCCCTAACTACTGATAACCTAAAAGCATGGCTAATTAAAAAGTACTTCTTTTTTACCTATTTCAACAGGACACTTATGAAATTTTAATGAAGGTATTTTACTAAGACAAACCAAAGAGGGCAATTCTTTTCACCACTTGCTGCTATTATTTAATGTATAAGACTAAAATAGTCAATTCTACACGTGGGCTTAGAGAGGACAAATTCTCTTTTTTCCCATTCTATGCTCACATAGTAAGAATATGCCTTTAGGGAAAAGGGCCAGCTGCTTTTTAGACTTGGCTTAATGTGACAGTCCATCAATCCAGATATACTGTAGAGAGCACAGGAAGGCAGAATAGATGGAATATGTGCATCTCCCCTCTTCCATGAGTTAATGCCTCATTTTGTGAAATTGGTATCATGCCAATACACTCTAAATTAAGTATGAGCATATTCTAAGAGTTGAAATGAGAAACCCTGGCAAGCCCTGCTGCAGTACTCAAGGTTAGTAATGCCCCATGATTTAGGAGAAAAGTACCCCATGAAGTGCATTGTGTGTGTGCGGGCTAAGTCACGTCAGTCGTGTCCGACTCGTTGCGACCTTATGGGCTGTAGCCTGCCAGGCTCCTCTGTCCATGGGATTCTCTAGGCAAGAATACTGGAGTGGGTTGCTGTGCTTCCAAGGGATCTCCCAACCCAGAGATCGAGCCTGTGTCTCTTACATCTCCTGCACTGGCAGACAGGTCCCAGCCCAGCTGTCACCTGGGAAGCCATTAGAAGAACCAAATGAATGATGAGTTATGCAGATGAACCACAACAAAACAAGCCTACCTTCCATGTTACTTAAACCCCACATGCACAAAAGAACTGGGCTGACTTTGGAGATGAGGAAGATCCTCTGGCAAAGGAGACAGCAACCCACTCCAGTATTCTTGCCTGGGAAGTCCCACGGCCAGAGGAGCCTGGGGCGGGCTACAGTCCATGGATCACAAAAGAATAGGACACAAATTAGCAACTAAACAACAACACAAGTACTGTTCAAACTTTCTGTGCTTTTTCTTCTAACGTCTTCTCTAAGGCTTACAACTCGCCATTGAGCCTACAAAATACTTCCATTTCAAATATTTTCTGATAAGACTATAAACTCTTCATTATGTTATGCTATGTATTCCCTCTCTTGCACAGCCTCTCCAGAGGCATTATTTGGAAGGGGGTTTGTTTCTTCTGCTTGACTGGTGATACTTTTATTTTACAAATATGTACAGGGCACGTGCTGCATGTCAGGCACTGATTTTAGGGTTTTCCAAACATCACTTATTTAGTCTTCATAACGCCCTATGAAAACAGTACTGATCTTATCCATCATTTTCCAACTGAGGAAATTGAAGCCCAGGGACTTTATGTTATTATCAAACATTTGATAATGTTATTATTAAACAGCAAATGTATGAGCTAGTAGGCAGTAAATTTGGTATTTGAAGTCAGGCTTCAATACCATTTTTCTCTAGCTTAACGAAAAAGTGATCATTATAGAAAACTGTCCATTATTAATGGAAGACAATATATGAAGAATCTTAGTCTGGTTTATATTTAAATATTATTAATTAAAAGTAATATAAATGGGTAAAATGCAAAACAGATATGATTTTTTTACCTCATTTGTTCCTATTAAAAAGTAAATTTGAAAATTTACTTGCAAACATATAAAACCTAAAAATCAATAAAGTTCAAATCATCAGAATGGAATTTTTAATGTCATTTGGTTTGTTAATTCAGAATATTGAACTTCATGTTTATTCAGAATGGTACTGAGCAATTCTCAAAATTCATTTGTAATTAGGTATCATGTGATAGCTCTGCTGACAAAGGTCCATCTAGTCAAAGCCATGGTTTTTCCAGCAGTCATGTATGGATGTGAAAGTTGGACCATAAAGAAAGCTGAGCACCAAAAAATTGATGCTTTTGAACTGTGGTATTGGAGAAGACTCTTGAGAGTACCTTGGACTGCAAGGAGATCCAACCAGTCCATCCTAAGGGAGATCAGTCCTGAATGTTGATTGGAAGGACTGATGCTGAAGCTGTAACTCCAATACTTTGGCCACCTGATGCAAACTGACTCATTGGAAAAGACCCTGATGCTGGGAAAGATTGAAGGTGGGAGAAGAAGGGGACAACAGAGGATGAGATGGTTGGATGGCATCACTGACTCGATGGACATGAGTTTGAGCAAGCTCCAGGAGTTGGTGATGGACAGGGAGACCTGGCGTGCTGCAGTCCATGGGGTCGCAAAGAGTTAGACACAACTGAGCAACTGAACTGAACTGATAGCTCTGTATAGCTGCTTTTCTATCTGAATTTTAGTAGCCCTTTTCTAATAATCCCTATCCTTTAATAACTAGAATTCAGAACTAAAGTTTAATATTTAAATTTAATTTGTATTATTGCAGAACTGGGATAATTGCTTAGATATATAAATTATTTAGTTGAAAAAAATTAGTAATTTTGTTATAACCAATACAAACCATTTTGGAAATGACTTAAATATGACTTAAGTCACTTAATGAAAACACAAAAAGTTTTCATTTCTATTTTGTCTTCAGCATTGACTAGTTAAATTAATGAAAAATTTTTCTTTTGTACAGCACATTGTGACAACTTCATTCTTCATTTGCTAAAAACCTATAATTTGTATTTTGAGCTCATATCTGTATTTTCTCATCATCCTGGCACACATAAAATAGTAAATTGATATACATATTGTTATTTTCTTTTTTTTTCTTTTTTTCTTTTTCACATATTATTATTTTCATGGTGTCAACTCAAAATTCCAATTTACTTAAGAAACTACAGGCATATTTTTATCCAATATCTTTCATGTATAATTACCAAGTAAAAGCTTTATCTTAAGGTAAAATATTTTAACACAATTATAAAGGTAAACATCAAACAATTGTTTAATTTTGACAGAAGAAAATTACAACATAATGGGAGGTAGACAAAATCACAGTGCTTTAAGAGTTGTCCATTCAATTTTCATATGACTAAATTCCTACCACCCAAGCTACTGGATATTAACCCAATTATAAATTTTTTTCTTTTCCATATTTTACTAAACTCAAAAGCTTAAAATCTTTGTGAAGGCGCAGTGATTCCTATGTTCTAATAGTAGGTGCATTGGTTATAATATATACCTGGGAAATGAGATGTGTCTTAATTGCTTTATGAGTCCTAAATAATAAAGGACATATCCTGTTTCAATTTTGATTCCAAAATGTATTTTTAATTTATCTGATAATTGAGAGAATTTCTTAGAAAATTGAAGACACTTCTGCTCCTCTGTGCATATATGTGTAAGAACGGGGGTGCCCTGCTGTGTTTGATTATCCCACTTTGCCACTCCTATAATTCAGAGAGCAAAGCTATTTGCACAGATTGGTAAACTCTGGGAAATGAAAAGTAAATGAATCAAAGTTTCCCTCCCAACACTTGTGAGCGTGTGTAAGTGCCCCTATCACTTCATGTGCCTTCTACACTCAAAAATATTTAACTGTATGAAGCGAAATGTGGCTCAGAAAATGTTTAGGTTTATGAAAACCATGTTAATTTTCCCTTCATTTCTACACTACTCATGGTGTGGTCCCCTTCTGATGATTTGGATGTGAATCCATTTCACAGCAAGTAAACAGCAATACACCTGTGGTGAATGCTTTTGGTGCTGTTTAGCATTTCCATTTCTTCTAATTGAGCCAACATCTGTTCTTCTGAAGATCCAGGTGTGTAATAACTCACTTGATATCTACTTTTCCTGGTACTATGGGAGCCCTTCTTAATGAGATCGATAAATCCAAATGCCAATTCTAGATGAAACTGCAAAATGTAATACTGCCCTGCAATAGATGTATTTTTATTCTGTAAGAGAATGAGAGGAAGCTTTATAATTCTTTATGGTACAACCCCAAGCACGGCCCAATTGTTGAAGCTATACATTTACCAAGTAATTGATAATATAAGGTTTCTAACATTCTATCATGACAATCAAGTGTCCCCATTAAATCCGTTCATTACAGTTGTATGTAGAAAAGTACATTTCTGTAAAAAGACAAGAGGTAAACGTGCATGATGTCGTATCACTGAAAATGAACCAAACTGATTAAACTACACACACATCATTAGTTTTACGATGTTTTATAAGAAATATGCTGTGACAGGCTTATTCTTAAAATCCATGCCTCCGCCATGGTTATCTGCTGTCTATACAACATCGTCTTGCAGCATTCTCCTGTTGTCGCCCACTCGGCCAAGCTTCTCACTCTGTGATACAAACACACAGAGCTTTTGCTGGCCTTAACACCTTTGCTTGGGCATTTCCTTTCAGATGACCAACCCTTTCTTTCATTCAAATCACACTTTTAAATGTCATGTCTTGAAAAGATCCCCTTAACTTCCCAGTGATTCTACTGAGTCTTTGTAGCACTTACCACTGTCTGACATTTTTTCTTGATATCTTACTCTTAGCTTATTTCTAACTCTCCAGTAGAATATACATACTTCAATGACTAAACTTCTGTCTCACAGCTGTATTACTGCATCTTGAATAATATCTGACACATTTACTGTGCATATGGTTGGCAGAGGCCAACTGATGGAAGAACCCATGGGTCATTTGTAAGGAAATTAAAGTTTACAATAAGGGAACAGTTAAGTTTACAATACCAATGTGAGACATGCCCTTTTCCAGGACATTTTTTATGGCTGAATTGGTCTCATCATTCACTTCTCAATTCAGAAGAGTCCTTTTCTAACCATCATATTCAAATAAATTCACCCTTTTTATTCTTGATCATGTCACACAATTTATTTCCTGCATGGCAACATATTATGGACTTATTATATTAGCTTATTTACTTTACTTTTTCCCTTCTTTTCCAACTGTAATACAGTCTATGTGAGCAGAAATCCTGTTTGTCGAGTTCACAGTTAAATACTTTGGTACATAATCTAGTGCCCAGTACACAGTGCTTGAAAATACTGGCTGAATGAGTGAACAATGGATGTAATACGTATTTTCCAGATTGCATCTACAGACTGCAGAGAGTCAGTTTGGTGACAATTCTAATACATGTGAAGGAAAAAGAGACAGAAAAAACTAAAAGATGAATTTCACCTTCTGTCTTGGATAATTTGTGATAATTGACTGAAGGAAGGCACCACTTGCTAAGAAAAATGAGTGGTGGTGGGTGGAGAGTTAGGCAGAGGAAGGAGACGTATGTGAAGGGGATGAAGATGTATGTGAAGGGGATGAAGACATATTATTTATTTGTTCAGTTTATAAGACATGTGAGTTGAAGTCATTCAGTCATGTCCGAATCTTTGCAACCCCATGAACTATATAGTCTATGAAATTCTCCTGGCCAAAATATTGGAGTGGGTAGCCGTTCCCTTCTCCAGGGGATCTTCCCAAACCAGGGATCAAACCCAGGTCTCCCTCATTGCAGGTGGATTCTTTACCAGCTGAGCCACAAGTGAAGCCCTTATAAGATATCCTTGGGGTTAATTCAAGTAGGTAGTTTTGCATATAGGTTGGAAATTCAGTAGAAAGTTCTGGGCTAAGATTTTGTGTATTATGAGCAGATAGCAGGTAATGAAAGTCATAAGAACTCACCTAAAAAAGACTATACATGTTTAGAAAGGGAAAATTACACCAGGACTTGCATTTTAGTTTTCAAAAACAAATAGTGATTTGCGGGAGGACCCTGAACTGGCTGAGCATCAGAAGAAATGTGAGTGAAATAGGAAAAATAAGAAAGGAAGTCATAAGAGGAGAGAGAGCCTTTCAACAAGGAGGAAATGGTCAGCACTTTTGATCAAAAAAATAGCAATCTTAAGAGAACCAATGATACACAGCTGTAGTTTGGCACATTCAAAAGTGATTTTTAATCATTCTATTAGCTAGGTACAGAGTGATTTTGGAATATTTCTATATTGTTTATAACCAATGTAGAGAAAAGTAACACAGGCTAGTTTGGTTTTAATTTTCTCTACATTGGTTGTGAACAATATAGAAATATTCCAGAATCACTCTGTAACTAGCTAACAGAATGAACTTAGGCAAATTCCTCTGGCAAGTCCGGGATCAGATACACAGCAGGAATTCTATTTTATATGATGAATTCACCAAATAGTCATTAGTTTTATTATCCACCCAAAGGAGGAGCTACCCAGGTGGTCCCTAAGACTCCTGGTTTTCTACTACATATTCTAAAGGGGGAATGGTTTCCTACTATTTAACCAAAAGAATAATTGTATTTTCTTCTCTAGTTTTTCCTGACATCAATATTCATATTTTCCTTCTTTTAACAGACAAATTTAATAAGTATAGTTATAGTACAAAGAGTTTTCTAATTTCCACAAATATATTCAATCTAAAGCAGAACAAAGAAGGAAATTAGAAAGATACTAAGTCTAAGAAAGAAAATACTAGCGAGTTACAGTAGTGTCTTTTGTATGATCACTTACCCAAAGCCTAGAAAGATACTTAAATATAGACAGCAGAAACCCCAGATCTATTTTATAATCTTTATGAATATTTGAAAGGGCATCTGAATCCATGATTATCATTAACTGTTATGAGTTTTTCTTTCCCTGTGTAGTTGATGGGCTTTACATAAAGGGTATATATCATTTCCAAGCTTCACTAAAGAACCACAAGACTTCTAACCAAGCAGATCTTGGGAATCACTAAGAAAGATAAACAACCAGATCTGAATTGAGAGTGAAGTTCCAGATACTCTAATGACTGCAATTATGTCTAAATTACTCAGCTCCACTGATTCTTAGATAGGCAACAGGCCTCCCTCAAGATTCTGAAGCATATAGAATTCAGAAACCATTTTACATACACCAGGGGAGCAAAGATAAGTGAATAATGAAGACATTCATTTTCATATAATAAAAGGATTCATTTAGTAATCGGGGGGAAATGTTTAAGACTAAATTGGGAAATAGAACCAAGTGTTCCAGATCACAGGTGTATTTTTTTTTCTAAATACCTTCCATGTATTTTCTGAATTTTCATGTACTTCTCATTTTTAAAACTAGTATTTCCAAATTCTGTTCTCTTCATCTTTTTTTTTTAAACTACCCATATAACAAACTGATGAAGACAAGTAACAATTTTATATAATTCTCAGAACCAAGGCACTTTGGTAAAATTTATGAGGAGAGTTTTTCAGTAAACTAATTGGAAAAAAATTCATTCCTAAACATAGAGAAGAAAAAGTTCTGAAATCAAGTTTTCCTAAAATTTTTACCAAAACAAAATTAAGGTTTATATTAAAATAATTTGTAAAACTTAGACAAAACAAAATAGATGTTAATCAAGATATATATCAGCCCAGGCTTAGTTCTTGCCATCTAATGATGGACAGGTTGGGCAACTTGCTTAATTTTCTGAAACTCAGCTTCCTTTTCTCTCTAAAACAGAGTAGAAATATCTGTCTGGACTGGATGAGAATTTAGTATGATCAATGGACTAGTGTTCCAGACTGATAAAATGCTCTCCAAAAATCAAGGTAGCGAAATATTCCCTGGCTGAAAAAAAGGGACTTTGGAATCAAGAGAACTGTGCATTGTTTTGACTGCAAAATCGGTCTCCTTTAAGGAAAGTTACTCAAACTCACTGAACCTCTTTTTCAAATCTATAAAAGATTGACATAATATCTAACCCAGGAGATTACTGTGATTATTGAATACAAGCAGCAGTTATCATCATTTCTGACTCAATAAATGGAAGCTATAAATGGGATAAAATTCTTTTTTGTCTGTGAATTCTGTGATCTGCAGAAAGTTTCTGAATATAGCTTACCAAAAAAAAAGTGAAAGTAAAAATATAATTTAGAAGTGTGCCTGGCATAAGAATTGTGCTGAATGGCATCACCGATGCAATGGACATGAACTTGGGCAAACTTTGAGACGTGGTGATGGACAGAGAGGCCTGGCGTGCTGTAGTCCACGGCGTCACAAAGAGTCAGACACAACTGGGTGACTGAACAACAACAACACCTGGCATAAGAAAAAAAAACTCCTCATAAAAAATGTATTTTGTTTGATCATTTACCCTGATCCTGAAAAGATAGCTGAGTTGAAAGCTAATTATAAAGGTTTATTTTAATCAGCCACAGCAAGTGACAAACATGGAGTGATTTTATTTTTTCTAATGACTAATATAAACTTTTCTAAGTTGCCATCACTGAATCTCAGTGGGAGGGGGTGATACAGAGAGTGCAAAGGTACCAGTTAATAGCTTTTCAGCTCATTTAATAATTTGTGTGATAACATCGCATATTTTAGGTATAATTAAAGTCTCAGAGGCTGTAGAGTTCACGGTCCCTCTCTCTAATAACTCCAGCAGACCTCTTCACAGCTGCCATGATCTGCCTGCAGGGCGAATAACGTGTGTGTGCTGAACCCTGTGTCTCACTGTTTCCCACCTGGTTGAACGTGCCAGTGACGCCTGAGGACGTGATGTGGAAAAACGTGTGCTTACCTGAGGAATGGCCTACTTTGGCATGAACTGAGTGAGTGTACAAGAGAAACAGAGAAAAGATAAAAAAACACAGACTTAGAACATTTCCCAAATTCATGTTAGATACAATAAAATTGTAAATACTAAGACTCTGTCATGGATTGAATTATGTTTTCTACAGATTCATACATTCAAGTCCTAATTTCCTGAACCTTAGAATTTCCTGACTTTATTTGGAGATAGGCTTTTCCACAGATAACCAATAAACTAGGTCATGAGAGTTGGTACTAACCACATCACTTCTGGCATTGTTGAGTTGCTAAGTCACTTTGGGACCCCATAAACTGTTTCCCACCAGACTCCTCTGTCCATGGGATTTTCCAGGCAAGAATACTGGAGTGGGTTGCCATTTCCTTCTCCAGGGAATCTTCCTGGCCCAAGGATTGAACCCACATCTCCTGCATTGGTAGGCGGATTCTTTACCACTGAGCCACCAGGATGCCCCCCACTAGCATCCTTTTAAAAAGGGGAAATTTAGATGCAGGGACACACACGGCAGAGAAGTGATATGAAGAGACACAGAGAGAAGACAGCCATTTACAAGCCAATAAGAGAGGCTTGAAACAGATCTTCCCTTGCAGGCACAGAAGGAACCAAACTTGCTAACACCTAGATTTTCAACTTCTAGCCTCCAAGTGTGAGAAAATAAATTCCTGTTGTCTAGTCATTCAGTTCCTTGTTATAGCAGCCCTAGTAAACTAATAGAGTCTCCATCCCAGATCTACTACTGTGGACTTCCAGCTCAGAAATTCCTTTTAAAAAAATTATTGTTGGATAATTCTGACATGACCCATGGGTTAAAAACACTGCTCAGAATTTTAGTATCTAAGGGGTGCTGGGAAAAGAAGTAAACTAAAAAGAAGCAACCAGCAAGGTGAAGTAGAACCAAAGATAAGAAGGATCAAGGAAACCAAGAGGAAAGAGACCTTGAAAGGGTAATGGTCAAGAATAACCAATAAAACTTATTTTTTTTTTACAAAGACAAGAGCAGACAAGGTGAATTGGCTTTAACCATTAGTAAGTATTGTGGCTCAGATGGTAAAGCATCTGCCTGCAATGTGGGAGACCTGGGTTTGATCCCTGGGTTGGGAAGATTCCCTGGAGGAGGGCATGGCTACCCACTCCAGTAGTCTTGCCTGAAGAATCCCCATGGGCAGAGGAGCCTGGCGGGCTACAGTCCATGGGGTCGCAAAAAGTCGGATATGACTGAATGAGTAAGAACAGCACATTAGGAAGTGACAATCGCTTCAAGTTCCTAAGTATGCAGAAGATTGCTAACTGTAATGCACCTCTTTTGGATTTATTTCGTTTGTGATTTTCTACTGAAATCCACTGGTGGGTATATTTGGCGAACACAGAATGCCAATGATTTGAGATACATTAATTCACCAGCAATCATATATTTATGATGCTTAATCACAAGTCTCCTGATGGGAAGAGTGATGAACAGATAAATTAGTAGATGAAGAAGTGGCTCTGAACAAGCACTGACAACTCTTTAGATGTGTCCAGAGTTTTTAAAACAGCTTAAATATCAATTCAACCATTTTCTTTCATGAGAAGAATCATGCTGTTTTGGAGCAACTAAAAATAACACATCACTCTGATATTCTAAGGTATAAAGTTTCCTCCAGAGGAAAAGAAAAAAGAAGCTATTTTAGAATGAATTTAAAATTAGAAAGCTTGAGAAACTGGTGAGAAAGTAACTTTTTTAAAGATTACATTTTAAATCTGATTTTTAAAAAAGATCATTGAAGCAAGTTAAGCTCATTTATGTTGTTCTTTTTAGTTCTTTCTAGCATGAATTTCTTTATTTAGATACTTCATATTGATAGGTATTCCAGAAAATGCATTTGTAAGTGCAAAATATTCATAAAATTACAGATACACACACATATGTACTGTAAAGTGTACTCATGTCTTCTGAGATGTCAGATGGTGTCAAAGGCAGAAAAGTTAGTTGCTCAGTCATGTCCGACTCTCTGTGACCCCATGGACTATAGCCTGCTAGGCTCCTCTGTCCATGGGATTCTCCAGGCAAGAATACTGGAGTGGGTAGCCATTTCCTTCTCTAGTCAAAAGCAAACATGGAACTAGTTACAGAGTTATTTGACTCCTTTGGGATTAGATTATACATTTAATAAGCCTAATAGGTATAACTAGGCAGTGAAACTGAATCTAGGGACTCTCAAGTCATCAGCATTTTTCCAGTTATACTTGTTAGTTATGATACTGCTGTCATCTTAAGCTTATCATGTGGGACCTCTACTCAAGTTCACCATGAGCTTAGCTTGCTGCTGATGGAGAGAGTTGTTGATGAATATTGCGACTGAAGATTAGCTGTTCCATGGGCTTTCCTCTGTTCCTTATTCTCTAGGAACTGCTAGCCAAAAATTTATAGCTCAGATAATTGTCTAACCGCAAGTGAGACCTGATAGATACTTGGAACCACAAGATGTGGACAGTCCTCTCTGAAAATAGCAGATTACCCTCTCCCCAGCATGCAGCCCCTTCCTCTTTCCCCTGTGTAATCTCCGAGTGAGACTGGAGGGGTGAGGAGTTGGTTCTTGAGTCTACCTTCTCCCCAGGGTTGCCAGCTTCCTCAGTAAAGCAATCTTTCCTTCCAACACTGGCCTCTCAGAACAACTAAGAGCCAAACCTGAGTTCAATAACTTTAAGTATATTAGATATTTAAGTCAAAAGAGCACGGGAGAAAAGAGTACACGAGAAAACAATGAAAATTTAATAATAATAAGGAATTAAATTAAGAGTTGATCTTCTGGCAGACTGTAAAACTCTTCAGAGACATAAGCAATATAGAATTGTAATACTAAAGGAAGGAGTAAAGTCGCTCAGTCGTATCCAACTCCTTGGGACCCCATAGACTGTAGCCCACCATAGACAGTAGCCTACAGGCTTCTCTGTCCATGGGATTTTCCAGGCAAGAGTACCGGAGTGGGTTGCCATTTCCTTCTCCAGGGGATATTTCCCTGGCCCAGGGATCGAACCCAGGTCTCATGCATTGCAGGCAGACGCTTTACTCTCTGACCAACCAAGGAAGACCAATACAAAAGGAAGGTTTAGCTAAATGCTGCAATGAAAGCTGAACATATGTAAATTTTAAAAAGACTGAAAAGAAGGAAGGAAGAGAGAGAGGGAGGAAGGGATTACTGTTCACTGGCACTGTTTACGATGATTTTCACTTTGTCATTCTCCGTTTTCATTTCCATAGTTCCTCATCTCTTGTCATGCGGATGCTTCATTACCCTCTGAGTGATCTGGAGTTGCCTAGATGAGTGAGGGTAAGAAGAGCTCTTTTTTTCCCCTCTGATTCATTCACTTCTTTCCCTCTGTTCATATGTCAACTGCAAGACTCTAAGTGATCCACTGAGTAAAATGAGCCTTTCATCAACGAAAGAGATAATTGTGTGAAAAAAGAATTCAGCAAGAGGCATAAAAAGAAGAATCCCAGGAGGTCAAATGGCTACTGAGGTGCCTAAGACAAGCAAGACATTGAATTCAGAGCCTTTAAAGCTTCTTTTGAGGTGACCTAGAACTATTTTTATGGCAACAGTTTTAGTGGTGAAGCACTCGTTAAATATTTTCTGCCTAAACCGATTCGTATGTTGCACGGTTGTTTTGAACATTTTAATAGAAATGGATACATTTGGGAAGGACGTTAAGTTTCCATAAAGCCCTGAGTGTGAGTTAAATTTAAGTAATAAAGTCTATATCCCACTTTCAAAGCATAATAAGAGGCAAGTATCATATATTTTCTAGACTTTCCCCTTTTTCTTTCAACTTACATTTTTAAGCTATTCTATTGACTTTTTATATATCAAGAGAGTCCCACTTGATATCCAATTCAATAATTATAGGATGACAATATTCTGAGAGTGGAAGAATAATGCTCAGAAACATGATATATGGGTTAGGAGAAAAATAAATGAGTACAGCTGCTTTTCTTCATTGTCTTTTCTGAATAAGTAGTAGCCAATTTTAAGAGTTAGTCTATTTGGGAGAAACAATCATTTCTTAAAGCTGCTTGAATATCCAGCATAAAACCATGCAGTCTGGTAGGAAACGGTTGTACTTAAAACTTGTATCTGTCTGAGCCTTGGACATAATAAAGGATGAGTTCATAACTCAGTCTAATAGACCTCATATATTCTCATCTTTTTAAGTGCCTTGTATGAGGCTACTTTTGTGCCCATTAAATAGAATAGCTATGGGCATTTCCTCAGTGTTAATGTTGGAATATCGACCCTAGTCATTCAGCTCCACTTTATTACTGTTTTCCAGTCAAGATGGCTGTCAGCCTAAGTGTCTGAGTATGGCAGAACAAAAATAAAATAAGACAAAACAAAACACAACGACAGGAAGAAACCTATCATCTCGTTGCTTATTTTCATTTCTTACCATTCCCCAACCCTATGAAGACAACATTATGTATTTACAATATCTCATTTGCAAAGGTATAAAAGATGAAAGATGATATTGAACTTTTTGTGAACTACTAGAAATAGGCTAATGTGTGAGAAAATAAATGATACTCCTTATTTGATTAATACCCTTTACTGATAAAAGATTCATATGGTATATATTCTATAGATCTTTTTAAAAGAATTTTGCTCTAAAGAGCATGTTGATATAAGCAATCTGTCTTTCAAGCTGTTCATATAGAGAATAATGACCTTGGCACAGAAAGATGGAGAAATACTTTTTCTTAAACACTGCAACTGACAAACAGAATATATACATATAGACTCATTTCTTAACTACCATGTATTTTTATTAAAACATTTAGACTAGAGTTTCTCGTTTTTGTACACTATCTACTTTGCAGATGTGTAATATTAATAATAATTTCATGTAGAATTTTAAGATGTGCAAATATATTTTCAAGTATGTCATCAATGTGTTACTTTATTCTGAGAGTAATCAGCTCTGTGCAAGGAAATATTTTTCTAAAATCCCATTTTGATCAAGTTTCAAGTATATATATATATGTGTGTGTATATATACATACATACATATATATCTCTATACATATACACATAGATAGTTTTATCTTGAATAGTCAATGTAATGACAATTAATTGGTTATCAAGATCTCATTCTAATTTCAAGTAAATGTGTCCCCTCCAATGAAAACAGTATAACTGATCATGCAGCAGATAACACTGCTGTGATCAAATATCCCTAAGAGATAATAAAGCAAACACGTTGCAGATGAAATCTGATAAGGTGATAAGAGGTTCAGACGCTTTATTCTTTTACGACTGAGAGAGCTGAAGCGGTCATAGAGATGAAATCTGATAAGATGATAAGAGGTTCAGATGCTTTATTCTTTTAAGACTGAGAGAGCTGAAGCGGTCATAGAGACGATGAGGGATGGCCCAGCGGTGTGCACGCGAGAGCACGGCCTGCCCCCCTCAGGGCAGTGACTGACCCAGGGAACCCCAGGCGGAGGGCCACCAGGCACCCCTTAGCTCCTCCACAGGCCCTTCTTTGAGGGCAAAACACAAAAGGGTCTTGCCTCTCACAAAAGCACAATGAAATTAACAGAATACATCTACACATGGAGCACACGCAATAGCACGCAGCCATACTTGGCATGTCTGCGTAATCTTTGGCACCCCAGTAGGATTCGTAGTCTAGATCAAGACTGTCCATTATACCTGTTTATATTACTCAAGTATTCTGTACGTGCATGGGTAAGCAGCAGCCGCATGTAGCTACTGAGTACTTGAAATGTGACTGAGAAACTAATTTTTAAAAATTTTATGTTAATGTATAAATGACCATATGTACTTAGTGTCTACTGCATTGGTCAGTACAGTTCCAGGCATTTCCTTGATCGTCAGCCAACTTAGATGGCCTATGCAAATTCTTATCATTATGGATAATCAGTAAAACTAGCCTAAATATATGGTTTTGCTTAAGTACACACTTTTGATAACTCATTTGAATTACATTTATGTATCCTCATCATCTTCATGAATACTAATAAAAGAGAATGACCTAGAGTGAAAAAATATTACAAGTGTCTGCTTTTAAATTAATTGGAAATAACTTCTGGGTCACTGATGAAAGTTTTAACATACTGTAAATAAGAAAAGCGTTCAGTGAATGCCTTTTTATCAATAAACATTTTTAAAAGCTCACAAGTCCACTGTGCATTTATTAAAGCTTTATATTATACACAGTAAGATTGGTGAACTCCTTGGAGGAAAAAGGAAAACAGATAAAGGAAGGAATTTAAACAGGCTAGTTTGCTAAATCATGCTTTTCTAACTCATAGCAATACTTGACCACACTCCCACTCCCATTTCCTTCTTTCTAAAACTTTACTGCTTCTAATAACATGTTACTGTGTTATCTATATTAAAGAAATGACTGAGTATCAGAGATGATAAGTGAATCAAATGAATGATATTAGAGAAATGTTGCTGAATCATGTATTTACTTCAGGGAAGTATCAGGAATATGAATCTTAGTCTGTATGTTCCTCTTGAGTTTCATAAAGGTGAACACATTTGCATACACTTGTATGATAGAGGTTTATTAATTCTTTATATCCCTGTGCATTAGCAGTATTAATATGCTTGCATAACTTTCTCTCCTGTTATTGTTTTTAGTCCAGCATTCTGTGTTCCTCCAACGAAGTCATTTTATGAAGGCATTTACCCAATTTGTTTTAGTAGGGGCTTCCCTGGTGGCTCAGACTGTAAAGAATTTGCATAACATAGTGAAATAAAAATGTCTCAATGTAGTGGATACATGTATTTCATTCTGAAGGTTGTTAAATTGCTAGTATCCTAATTGTCTGAATCTATAACAATAATTAAAACAAATGTGACAAATTCAAAGTGTCTCACTAATTATCTCCTTTCGAGACCTTTCATCTTCTAAGTGTGAAAAAATATCTTTCTTAAAGCTTTTTGTGTGAATGAAGAAGATAATTTTAGTAAATGCTTACGATATTGCCTGACACATAGTTAACATTTTGAATACTTATAAATCATATTATTTTAATCTTTCATTCCAGATTTTTAAAAGAATACAGGTGTATGTGAGAACTAATATTAAAGTATCTTTATTTGTAAAGCAGAAATACTCTGTGTATGGTCATCCAATAAATCTATTTTTGTTATCATTTTTAGGTTTTGAAAATTTTGAGAAGTCTGAACAATGTCAAGTCCAACAAAGAAAATAAATTATAAAATGATGAGAATCTATGTGTAAAGTTTTTAGGATGTAGTTTTTCCCATAGGCACAGTATATTACTTGTTTTTGTTTCAAATAAAAGCAATTTTCATTAATATTAAAATACAAAATTAGGGTCACCTTGAACTCTCCCTGGTATTTTGATTAACCTCACTGAATCCATTTCCTGTAGAAGCTAACCCACCATATCATATTTCAAAGTTATAGCCCTCAAATCTATAAAATAATTCTTAGTATCAAAGTAATTAAAATGACTCATTGTTTCACTGAAAAAGAAAAATACTATAATTTGGTTCTTAACATATAATTTCTTCATTGTTACTTTTTAGTAAACATGTAGCCTCCAGTCAAGGTAAAATTTCTTTCATTTTAACACAAGGCAAAAAAGTGAATTGAACACATTACAATAAGGAAGACTATTTAAAGTAGAAAAACAGGTGATTAAAGAATAAACTCTTCTTTTTTTATTTAACTGAGAGAGAAGGAAAAAACTCAGGTTGTCTTAAAATTTTCCGAAGTGTAAGAATATACTCTACAACCCTCTGGTGAGAGTCGAAATATATTGAATTAATCTCAGCTAAAACATTTTTCACAAAATAAAGTCAAACAAAGCAAAACAAACTGGAGAATATCATGAGTATCACAATACTGTTTCATGCTAGTGTTGTCTCGGTTTTGTGTGTGTCTGTGTGTGTGCACATACTGGATCATGAGGGAAAATGTGTTTCTTATTGTGAATCATTATCAAAAATTTAAAAAAAACACTAAATTCTACTTAGCAATTTAAAATACTGGGCTACAGAGGCTAATAGGAAAAAATAGGGACGCTGTAAATGACTACTCTGTTAATGTCAAATTAATGTTTCTCAAACTTTGGAGACAGATTTAAGTCACTGAGTTTTGACTATAGTTTCCATCACAAAAAAAAAAAAAAACACCCAACAACTTGGAACAGAGTTCTTACTCTCTTTGAGTTTTCTTCATGAGTAAAACAAAATAGCTTCAAAATAGTCTCAGAGACTATCAGTAGAAAATTCACTCAGTGATTCTGATAACGTGTCTGGCTTGACCATCAACGGATAGTGATTATTAGCATTACCAGTTACATTGTTAAACAGCAGATAAATCCGAACATGTGAGAAATAAATGCAGTCTCTAGCACAAATTATGTACAACGTGACAGCAAACGTAAAAATTCTGAAGTACAAAATGGTTGCATTTTCTCATGTATGAAATGTACGTGCATTTACCTACTTTAAAATGTAAGATAAAAATGTTTCTTGGATTTGAAAATTTCTTTTATTGTTTGCAAATTTACAATACGTTGGAAACATAGAAAACTTCAGCCACAGAACATATACTTTTCCAATTTGCCTGTAGCTTTGATGATAATTACAAGACCACTGTGCAGCCTTATCTGCCCCTGAACACTAACTCCAGCCTACTGTTTAATAGGAATTTCCCACTAATGTTCTTTCACTACTGCCTGGATAATCTTTCACCATCTCTATCAACGGTTTCCTTATTCTTTCAGGTCTAATTTAAATGAATCCTTCACTGCTTTCTCCCAGAGATCTTCATTTTTCTTCACATTAGACATTTTCTGTGCAGTTACATTCTCTCCCAATTATAGATAATCAGTTCCTTGAAGGCAATATCATCACAGTCACTTTTACCTGGTGTAATATCTTGAACAGATTTGATAAGTCTATGTGGGTATCTAAGAGGATGAATGTATGAATGAATGAGGGAATAAATGAATAAGCAATACATTCAGAGCCATTAAACTGACTTTTGAAAAGGGCACTATCAAGTGTTTATCATTAATGCTTGCATTTTGAACAAACAAATGCATTATTTTCATTTTGAACAGTAATTTAAATCACCCCAACATTTGGTTCCCTCTTATATGGTAAATGGCTGAAAAATGTCTGTCAATTCTTCATCAATAATCTCACTGATAGCATGCTGAGAATGGAGTGCTGGGGCACTTGTCCTGTGGTGTTTTGATGTTAGTGGACTCCATGTGGTTTACTTACGTGTGACACCACCTTTGTTTTGACACCTTCTGACATGCCTTTCCCCTTCTGGTGTCTTTCTGTAATAGTCTAAGCACTGACATGAATCAACCACAAAGACTTCTGACACTCAGTTTGTAAATGACCTTAAAAATAAATGCCCAGTGTTGTCATAGTAACTAAATGATGCTGCAAAAATCACTATGTCAAAATAAAAAACAGAAATGTCTAATATGTTCTAGCTCATTTCTGGAAAACTCATCTTTAATTGAAACTTTGGGATTCCATAAGTGTAGTTGCTTATTAGGGAAGGATTCAAGTAGCATTGTAATTACCAATAAGTTTCCAAACTACTGTTTTTCCAGTTTTATCTTCATTTATATCTTTCAAATGCCCTACATCCTTTTTTTTGTCTTAATTTTTTTTGTTTATTTTTATTAGTTGGAGGCTAATTACTTTACAATATTGTAGTGGTTTTTGCCATACATTGACATGAATCAGCCATGGATTTACATGTGTTCCCCATCCCATCCTAACAACAGATTAGACACAGCTTGTGTCTTGATGACTTTATTATGGAGCGTTGTCTTACATGTTTTTTTAACTTTTATTTTGTATTTATTAACAATGGTGTGATCGTTTCAAGAGCACAGCAAAGGGACTCAGCCATACATAAAGTGTGTTAGTTGCTCAGTCGTGTCCAACTCTTTGTGAACCCATGGACTGTCCATGGGATTTCTCAGGCATCAATTCTCCCCAAAGCTCCTCTCCCATCCAGGCTGCCACATAACACTGAGCAGAGTTCCATATGCTGCACAGTAGGACCTTGCTGCTCATGCTTTTTAGATATAGCAGTGCGCACACGGCCATCCTAAACCGCCTAACTATCCCTTCCTTGTCTTACATTCTTAACCACTTGTCATTTTCACAATCATTTTTCAAAAACTGGTAACAGTTTTACAATTTCTCCACATCATTTGACACTTTTCTTTCTGATCAAATTAACCCTCATCTACATTTCTTTAACAATACAAGTAATTTAAAAATAACAAATATTTTTTAGTTCTTGGAAATTAATTATTCCTGTTTTGTTATGTATGTATATATATGTGTGTTATATATATATATATACACATATATGTATATATATATATGCATAACTTACTTTCCCTGGTAGCTCAGATGGTAAGGAGTCTGCCTGTGATGCAGGATATCCAAGTTTGATCCCTGGATCAGGAAGATCCCCTGGAGAAGGAAATGGCAACCCATTCCATTCCAGTATTCTTGTCCAGAAAACCCCATGGATGGAGGAACCTGGTGGGCTGCAATCCATGGGGTCGCAGAGAGTTGGACACTACTGAGCAACTAACACTTTCTTTCATATATATATGAAATAAATATATATATAGAGTATTAGAATTTATAGTTCTCTGCAATCTTTCTATGGGGATAAGAAAGAACAGTCTTGTTGCTTTAAATTAGAAATCTCTGGTGGCTAGTGGTAAAGAATCCACCTCCAATGCAGGTGACACAGGAGACACAGGTTTGATCCATCAGTCAGGAAGATATTCTTGAGGAGGAAATGGCAACCCATTCCAGTATTCTTGCCGGGAAAATCCCATTGGACAGAGGAGCCTGATGGGCTACAGTCCATGGGGTCACAAAGAGCTGGACATGACTGAGCATGCACACACACATGCAAAGTAAGACAGAAGTAAGAAAAATCACTTACCACTAAAAAAAATTCAACGTTTCTCAAAGTCTGAATACAAAGTATAAATAGTTTGCTTTATCTGATAAATCATTATTATTATAGTTTGGAGTGAAAAAGAACTTTAAATGGTACAGTGATTTCTAATTAAGTCTTTTAATTATTCTTAAAGAATAGAAATAGAAAGGTTATGTCTTCCTTCATACTACCTTGGAGTGAGATTTTTAACAGTTCTCCAAGCTAAGCAGAATCAAATCTGTTCATTAATTTCCTGGGAACTGGCCAAAGAAAGGTTTCCTGTGTAGCTGGCAGTTCAATTGATAGCAAGTACTGTTTATGCTGAGTCAGTGTTCACATTTTAGTGAAGGATTCTGATACAGCTGTCTCTAAAAGCAAACTATATGTTGGCTTAAAAATAGTATATTCCAATGATATCTTTCTGAAGTAGCCTAATATAATATTAATTAACTTGGTTAAATTTTACCAGCATGTTACATTGCCACTCTTGGTTAAAAGAGTGTTTATGAAATCTTGCAGAACAAGCACAATTTAGAGATTTTTGTTCTTGTGTTTTGTTTTGTTTTTAATTAAAGCAAAATGAGGACACATTTATTAATTATTTCTGGAAAACTGGCACATAAAACCCTCTTAAACATGTAATTAAACTGTGTCTAGAAGGTCAGAGTAATAGTGACAAATGCTAGCTTTTCATTATATGTTGTAAAATAAAAATAATGGTAGCAGGAAAAAATGTCGTGTGCTCACGAATACAAAACCAAAAGGAAACTTTTCAGCCTTATGAACACAAGTTGAGGTCGTGTGACTATGTTAATAAGCCAATGTCTTGCAGACCAAAGAAATATAAGCCACTTACAGCCCAGGCCCATAAAAAGAATCCTGTGAAATTACTTAGCCCTCAAGGCTCCTGTTGAAACAATCATGGAAGCATGTGCTTCTGATGATCAAAGTACAAGATGGAGGGGGACTGTGACTGTGACCCATATAAATTGGATCTAGAATGAGAAGTACATACTTATTGTGTTAAGCCATTAAGATTTAAAAATTATAACTACTAACTAAACATTATTATTACAACTAATAATTATTAGTTATTGGTTATATTATTATATTATATTATTATTATACAATACATATAACATATATATTATGAGGAAAAGGAGGAAAAAGAAGAAAATATAATATAATATCATTATTAGTTATAATTATTATAGCTAATAATTATCCATTATATAACTAACATAACCATCCTAACTATATAGTACGTTTACTTTTTATTGTTCTCAAAAATTAGATAAGGGAGTTTATGCTAATTATTAGAATGAAGAAAAAATAAGTCCTATATTATTAGTTTCAATTTTCTAATGAGATTATATGATAAGATACTTCATTATTCTCCACTTTAAGTTTAGGCATCATAACATAATCGTAAAAAAGTATGAAAAGAAAGTGAAAGTCGCTCAGTCGTGTCTGACTCTTTGCGGCCCCATGGACTATACAGTCCATGGAATTCTCCAGGCCAGAATACTGGAGTGGGTAACCCTTCCCTTCTCCAGGAGATCTTTCCAACCCAGGGACTGAACAAAGTCTCCCACATTGCAGATGGATTCTTTACCAGCCAAGCCACAAGAGAAGCCCAAAAAAGTATATTTTTTGCCAAATCCTGGCCACTACCTATTAATGTAAATAAAGTTTTATTGGCACACAAACTCCCTCACTTGTGCACATAGTATATATGCTCTTGTGCTACAATGGCAGTGTTGAATAGTTGGCCTACAAAACTAAAAATATGTATTCTCTGACACTTCACAGGAAAAGTTTGCTGACTCTTACTCTAGGGGCACAAGCCTGATGTGACAACACAGGGGGAAAGTGCTCAAAACTTACCGAATATCCTTGAGGTCACTCCTGTGGAGTTTATATGGCCAGTGTTAATCTATATCTATAATCACTATGGGGTTCCCAGGTTTGGCAGTAGTAAGAATCTGCTTGCCAATGCAAGAGACACAGGAGACCTGGGGTCGATCCCTGGGTTGGGAAGATCCCCTGGAAAAGGAAATGGCAACCCACTCCCCTATTCTTTCTTGGGAAATTCCATGGACAGAGGAGCCTGGGTGGGCTACAGTCAATGGGGTCGCAAAGAGTCAGACACAACTGAGCACGCACACAGGCATAATCTCTATAGACTTCCTTGGTGGCTCAGTGGTAAAGAATCCACCTGCCAAGCAGGAGACTTGGGTTTGATCCCTGGGTCAGGAAGAACCCTTGGAGGAATAAATAGCAACCCACTCCAGTATTCTCACCTGAAAATTCCATGGACAGAGGAGCCTGGTGGGCCACAGTCCATAGGGTTCCAAACAGTCAGCCATGACTGAGCATGCATGCACACACACACGATCACTATACTATAGCTTTCAGGTCATTAACTCTAAAACAGGAAACTGGCAACATGACAACTTCAACTTTCATGGTACAGCACAGACTGATCAGCATTTACACATGGCATATTCAAACCTATTCTACTGATAAACGTGAAGCTAAAAATTACAGTCTAACAATTTCAAAGGATAGCCATTAAAGTGTTTTATGTTCTAATCTAAATAACTTAGTGTCAGAAAGAGTTGGTTAAGTTTCCAAATTTGTCTAAGTTGCTCCTGGGCTGACCTTCTTCATTGAGATAATTTGGTTCCTTGTTAAGAATTTTTAAAAGGAATTTTTGTGAGAATCTAAGTAATATGACAAGTGTTGAGCTGAAAATGGTATTTAATATGACCTTTCCTTTTGCAGAAAGGAAGAAAATCTTAGTATATATTCAGGGGATAAATAGAAAATAAAATGAGACAAGGCAATTAAAAGTTATATCAAACTTTTGTGTTCATATTTTTAAAGTTACCACAAATAGGCTTATGGAGAGGAGAATAAGAAATCACTTGAAAGAATTCTTGTTAACATTCAAGAACCTGAAAAATAGGAAAAAGGAGGAGTTCTTTTTACTGTTCTTCCTAAAGTCCTTATTATCGTCTCAGTAAAGCCCATTTTAACTTTCATGTTGGTGAAATGCAGAACTCAACCACAAAGGCCAGAAACCTGAGTCATCCGAGAAGCCTCTCTCTCTTTAATTCCTCATATCTCATCTATTATTAAGTCTGGTCTTTCTTTTACCTCATATATACTTTAGCACAGCGTCCATTTCTCTTCATCTCCATCAAGACTGCTGCACACCCCCACACCTGGACCTTTGATTTCTAATGCATTTGCTTGTGGCTGGTGCTGGTACATTTAATCCAACACTCTCACCACTTTCAGAAAGGTTCCAAATCCAGTGACACCAATCCCCACCCAAAACATTTTAGAACTTGCTTTCTTTTACACGACCAAGCCCCATCTATTGTGTTCCATGACAAGTTCTTCATGATATGGCTCCAGTCCAAGTTCACAAATCCATCTCTGAGCCACCTCCTGCCAGCCCCTCCCTAATGCTCCCCATGCAGACTGATTTCTAGCTCCCAAAGACACCTCAGTCTTCATGCCTCTATGCCTTCACACCTACTCATCATGCTGCATGGAGTGCTCCCGACTGTCTCATCATCTAAGCAATTATTATTCTTCTTTTAAATTTTTCTCAAATATCATCAACATGGGGGAAATAGTTCTCGATCTTCTCACCCATTTCCTTCCTCTACACCCAGAGTGTCAGCTACAGGCTTTCCTTTGAGAATTCCTGCTGCAGCGCCCTGTATATCTTCACTTACCTCTACTTATTATCAATCCCTCACGCAGCTAAGGATTAGTACTGGAAATGTTGAGGTAGATAGTAATTAGAACAGTATTTACTGAGCAATTTCTCTGAGTCAGGTGCCAAGTATTTCAAAAATACTATGTCATCAAGTCTTCAGAGCAAGCTTATAAAATGAAGTGTAAATGATTTATTTACCCTTAAAAAATTGCACAAGTTAGGCAGTAACACGTGCATCATATAGATGAGAAAGCTAAAGATTAAGGAGATCAGAATTTGAACCTAGGTTTACCTAGAACCAGACAACAAGTTCTCAAGCAGTGTCTGACAGTGAAGAGTTTTATTGTATGAATATATTTTTTCTCTTCTATCATACCTAATGCCCATAAAATATATAATACATAGCTCCATATATTCACAGATTCCTCTTCAGTAACTATTAACCGTGCATTCAAAAATTAATAAATGTTTGTTGAGCACCTACTACCACATGTACAACTGCCTATTCTTAGTGTTCCTGCTCTTCTTCATCTGGGTCCTACCCGCTACACTTTTGTTCATGAGTAGAGTTGGAAATAAGAAAATATGTCTTACTCTAAAATGATGATTGATAAAGCATTGACAAAAATTAAAAACCTCACAAAGTTATCTGACATTAAGTGGGAATCCTAGAAACAAAAAAATTAATAATCTAAATTACAATAATCTAATTACGGAAATTTGAGGATCAAAGGCACATAGGGAGTTGCATGAGAACGTATTTTTCTTTACATCTCAGCTGAGCAGCAGCTCTGTCAGTCCTCTAACCCTGGGCTTTATCACACAAAGTAATATAAAATGTTATAACTCACCTTAAAGCTCCTAACTTCCAGTGAGTAAAATTAGATGAAATTTTACCCATTCTGCTATCATTTCTGACTTCTTACCACATCTTTCCCAAACCGCAGGTCATAATATATCACATCTCAATCTAGAGTTAGTTGATTTTCTTTAAGAAGAAGTGGGGACTAAAATTCTCTATACAATACTTTATCATTATTCTTGAAAGTGCTGATAAAGTCACATCTTAGCTTTCTCTCTTCATCATTACTAATCACCGTTCCTGTGGTTCTTACTGTTCAGTTCAGCCTGTACTTCAATCAGGTGGACTGGCACTGAATTTAAAATAGAGTTTGTATTTATTTGCTTTAATCAGCAATGTTCATTCATGGTTGTAAGGGGGAGGTGGCTCAGAATCACGTACTGGAGTCCAGCTAACTTTTAATCTTTTTACAAATTTTGGCAGGTGAACCACACATGGAAAATGTAATCACTGACTAAAGGAAAAACTACCTGTTATTGTGCAAATGTAAACTTACTACTGAGTTTTACTAAATAGTACAAAACAGTGATGCTAGTAGCTAACATACATGGAATACACAGGCTTTAGAAATTTTACTTAGATTACTTCAAAATAACAGCTAAGCAAACTCCCTTTTGAGAAGGGCTTTTGTTTACCTGTTCATCATAGAAACTAAATACACGTTTGTATGTCAGTAATTCAAATGCAGGTGGGTCTGACCTGACCATCAATGATTAACATTCCTATGTATCATACTTAGATTTTTTGACATATATAACTGGCAATTGAGCTTAGATCAAAAGTCATAACCAATTTACCTTTGAATATAAACTCCAGTCAATTATGCCACAGAACTTCAAGGAGTCACTGTGGTTGAAGTGGGTAAAAATGATCTGAAATACAGATGTGCATCCAGAAGGACAGTGCTTGCCTGTGGCAGTAGAAATCTGCATTCTATTTACACCAACTAGCAAACTGTCCAAGTGGACGACACTGTTCCAGAGGCAGGCATAGGTACAGCAAACATGTTTCGAGGGTGGCATGCACACCTTTGAGTCCAGTAGTCACTGATGAAGTTTTTACACACATCATTTTATTCAGATCCATACGTCTACCCCTGATGAGGATGGTGTCATCAGGATCCCCGCAGTTGCTACAGTCCTGGTTGCAGCATCAATGTCCTGGTTTGGGTCAGAATCTTCTGCTTTGTGCACTATACTCAGCCTTGTTGGCTTTTTACTGCTGTGATTCTGAAATGGCTTCTGTCTTCTGCCTGTTGCTGAAATACTTGCTTCTTGTTTTTGTTCAATCGCTAAGTCATATCCGAATCTTTGCAACCTCATGAACTGCAGCACATCAGGCTTCCTGTCCTTCACTATCTCTCAGAGCTTGCTCAACTCATGTCCATTGAGCCGGTGATGCCATCCAACCATCTCATCCTCTGCCGCCCTCTTCTCCTTTTGCCTCCGATCTTTCCCAGCATCAGGGTCTCTTCGCAGAAGGTGGCCAAAGTATTGGAGCTTCAGTTTCAGCATCAGCCCTTCCAATGATTATTCAAGGTTGATGAAGGCAAAGAGGAAATGCTTTATGAAGGATGAAACTTTTGATTTAAGTTATAGGCTCTAGTGAAAACAACAACATGAACAGTTCACTCTCTAGGAGATGCTTTCTCCCTCTTAGAGGGAGGTGACAAGACATGTGTGTAACAGGTCATGGCCAGGTGTTCCATGAATCTGAGAAAAAAGTTAGTGCCACTGTTTACTAGCTGTACGACTGCTCAAAATGAGCCTATCACAGGTTTCAATTTTCTTGTCGCTAAGATAAGGACAAGCATTGTGATGCACTTTTATATTTTGGAAAAGATTCTGCCAGAGAACTTGCAAGTTAACACATGATTTAGAATCATTTTCTATGTACTGAACTAGCTTGCTTGGACCTGACTAGATATAAACTTATATCACATGTGATTTTATACATGAATAAAATGAAAAACATAAGGTAAGTAAATTAGACCAAGTATATGTGAACCTTGTCCACTTTTAGCATCTGACTGTTCTGAATTGCTTTCTGATTGACAATCAAGTACATCTATTTTCTCTAACACAACATAGTTCTATGGTCATGCAAAGGATTGATGATTTGGTATTTCTTCAACAATACCCAGTTGTGGATGTGACTGGTGATAGAAGCAAGGTCCGATGCTGTAAAGAGTGATATTGCATACGAACTTGGCATGTTAGGTCCATGAATCAAGGCAAACTGGAAGTGCTCAAACAGGAGATAGCAAGAGTGAAAGTCAACATTCTAGGAATCAGCGAACTATAATGGACTGGAATGGGTGAATTTAACTCAGAATCCCTTACAAGAAATGGAGTGGTCATCATGGTCAACAAAGGACTCCAAAATGCAGTACTTGGATGCAATCTCAAAAACGACAAAATGATCTCTGTT
Source organism: Cervus elaphus (assembly GCF_910594005.1). Classification (NCBI taxonomy): domain Eukaryota; kingdom Metazoa; phylum Chordata; class Mammalia; order Artiodactyla; family Cervidae; genus Cervus; species Cervus elaphus. Next base: position 13,449,739 of record NC_057841.1, on the reverse strand, counting down.
CATTTCCAAGGCAAACCATTCAATATCACGGTAATCCAAGCCTATGCCCTGACCAGTAACGCTGAAGAAGCTGAAGTTGAATGGTTCTATGAAGACCTACAAGACCTTTTGGAATTAACACCCAAAAAAGATGTCCTTTTCATTATAGGGGACTGGAATGGAAAGTAGGAAGTCAAGAAACACCTGGAGTAACAGGCAAATTTGGCCTTGGAGTACAGAATGAAGCAGGGCAAAGGCTAACAGAGTTTTGCCAAGAAAACGCACTGGTCATAGCAAACACCCTCTTCCAACAACATAAGAGAAGACTCTACACATGGACATCACCAGATGGCCAACACCGAAATCAGACTGATTATATTCTTTGCAGCCAAAGATGGAGAAGCTCTATCCAGTCAGCAAAAACAAGACCAGGAGCTGACTGTGGCTCAGATCATGAATTCTTTATTGCCAAATTCAGATTTAAATTGAAGAAAGTAGGGAAAACCACTAGACCATTCAGGTATGACCTAAATAAAATTCTTTATGACTATACAGTGGGAAGTGAGAAATAGATTTAAGGGACTAGATCTGATAGACAGAGAGCCTGATGAACTATGGATGGAGGTTCATGACATTGTACAGGAGACAGGGATCAAGACCATCCCCACGGAAAAAAGGCAAAATGGTTGTATGAGGAGGCCTTACAAATAGCTATGAAAAGAAGAGAAGCAAAAAGCAAAGGAGAAAAGGAAAGATATACCCATTTGAATGCAGAGTTCCAAAGAATAGCAAGGAGAGATAAGAAAGCCTTCCTCAGTGATCAATGCAAAGAAATAGAGGAAAAAAAACAGAATGGGAAAGACTAGAGATCTCTTCAAGAAATTAGAGATACCAAGGGAACATTCCATGCAAAGATGGATTCGATAAAGGACAGAAAAGTTATGGACCTAACAGAAACAGAAGATATTAAGAAGAGGTGGCAAGAATACACAGAAGAACTGTACAAGAAAGATCTTCACAACCCAGATAATCATGATGGTGTGATCACTCACCAAGAGCCAGACATCCTGGAATGTGAAGTCAAGTGGGCCTTAGAAAGCATCACTATGAACAAAGCTAGTGGAGGTGATGGAATTCCAATTGAGCTATTTCAAATCCTGAAAGATGATGCTGTGAAAGTGCTGCACTCAATATGCCAGCAAATTGGGAAAACTCAGCAGTGGTCACAAGACTGGAAAAGGGCAGTTTTCATTCCAATCCCAAAGAAAGGCAATCCCAAAGAATGTTCAGACTACTGCACAATTGCACTCATCTCACACGCTAGTAAAGTAATGCTCAAAATTCTCCAAGCCAGGTTTCAGCAATACATGAACCGTGAACTTCCAGATGTTCAAGCTGGTTTTAGAAAAGGCAGAGGAACCAGAGATCAAATTGCCAACATCCACTGAATCATCGAAAAAGCAAGAAAGATCCAGAAAAACATCTATGTCTGCTTTATTGACTATACCAAAGCCTTTGACTGTGTGGATCACAATAAGCTGTGGAAAATTCTGAAAGAGATGGGAATACCAGACCACCTGACTTGTCTCCTGAGAAATCTATATGCAGGTCTGGAAGCAACAGTTAGAACTGGACATGGAAGAGCAGACTGGTTCCAAATAGGAAAAGGAGTACGTCAAGGTTGTATATTGTCACCCTGCTTATTTAACTTATATGCAGAGTACATCATGAGAAACGCTGGGCTGGAAGAAGCACAAGCTGGAATCAAGATTGCCGGGAGAAATATCAATAACCTCAGATATGCAGATAACACCACCCTTATGGCAGAGAGTGAAGAAGAACTAAAAAGCCTCTTGATGACAGTGACAGAGGAGAGTGAAAAAGTTGGCTTAAAACTCAACATTCAGAAAGCTGGTCCCATCACTTCATGGCAAATAGATGAGGAAACATTGGAAACAGTGTCAGTCTTTATTTTGGGGGGCTCCAAAATCACTGCAGATGGTGGCTGCAGCCATGAAATTAAAAGACACTTACTCCTTGGAAGGAAAGTTATGACCAACAAAGACAGCATATTAAAAACCAGAGACATTACTTGGCCAACAAAGGTCCATCTAGTCAAGGCTATGGTTTTTCCAGTGGTCATGTATGGATGTGAGAGTTGAACTATGAAGAAAGCTGAGCACTGAAGAATTGGTGCTCTTGACTATGGTGTTGGAGAAGACTTTTGAGAGTCCCTTGGACTGCAAGGAGATCCAACCAGTCCATCCTAGAGGAGATCAGTCCTGGGTGTTCATTGGAAGGACTGATGCTGAAGCTGAAACTCCAATACTTTGGCCACCTCATGGGAAGAGTTGACTCATTGGAAAAGACCCTGATGCTGGGAGGCACTGGGGGCAGGAGGAGAAGGGGACGACAGAGGATGAGATGGCTGGATGGCATCACTGACTCGATGGACATGAGTTTGAGTAAACTCCAGGAGTTGGTGATGGACAGGGAGGCCTGGCGTGCTGCGATTCATGGGGTTGCAAAGAGTTGGACATGACTGAGCAACTGAACTGAACTGAACATAGTACATAAAATAACTGACAGTCTTTGGTGCTAGAGTCCTATCCTGGCTTAGATATTAGAGGCAGCCAATTTACTCTTGAGTCTTGTCGCAGGAAAGTTGCTTAAAGTGTCTGAAGCACCATCTTTTCTTTCCAATATCTATCATGACTTTCCCCTGAGGCTTAAAGTGGTGTTTCATATACTGTTTTGAGGTTTTCCCTCAAACTTCTGACAATGAATCTGAAGTTTTATTCTGGCATTTTTGATGCTCATGAATGCACAGGTAATAGTATCCGCATCAGAGCTGCCATCGAGGTAACAAAAATATGAGACTTTATGATTGTGAAGTATATGCAGATAGCAAAGACATTTCACATTAAAATGTGAAAATAAACGTGTGTCTTAGAATTGATGAATGGTAGTGTTGCTATCTCATGGGTTGTATTAAAATGATGAATGTACAGTTGATGTGTATGAAATATGCAAGGGTTCCTGTCATTCACTTCACATTACCAGTTGTAATAGTAATACATATCTCCAGATATTACATCTTTAAAAAGGGGCAATTATGAGCCACACGTCTTTATAACCAACATATTTTAATTGAATTGCATCTCTGATGGAAAAAATGGAAAATATAGTTCCAAAGCAATTTCAGATTAAATTGATTTTAGTTATTTATTATCCTCTGAAACAGTAATGTGTCTTCTTAAGTGGTTGAAACTATTTATTAATAAAGTTCCAGTTCCTTCTCTCTTCTCAAATTGAAAGCCACCTGTGAAAAAAAAAAAATCTCTTCTCTGGAGAGAAAGTGAAAGAAAGTGAAGTCGCTCAGTCATGTCCGACTCTTTGCGACCACATGGACTGTAGCCCATCAGGGTCCTCTGTCCATGGGATTTCCCAGGCAAGAATATTGGAGTGGGTTGCCATTTCCTTCTCCAGGCATCTTTCCAATCCAGGGATCGAACCCGTCACCCACATTGCTGGCAGACTCTGTGCCATCTGAGCCACCAGGGAAGAGACCTTCTCTCCACTTGCCGTAGCTTCTTACATGGTTGAAGCAAGTGTGGTATGGTTGACTGGAAAACGGCAGTTAAACAGAGGTAAAGACAGTTCCTCTGATTTAAGAGACCACAAACTTGGATAATGAAGATGGCCATGTAAAGCTTTTTCCCATTAGAGGGTAAGGTTCCCCACAGGCAGCCAATCGCTGATGGTACCGCGCAGCTGTGTGGAGAATCACAGAAGGAATGGGGAAGTTTAACGCAGCTTCTTCTCAAGGCAGGATTTCTATGACTCTGTGTCACTCAAAATTCTGAGACCAAAGTCTTTTCCTTAAAACAGCTGTGTCAGAATACCAGGATATTTTACTTTGTTGTATTTAATTAATTGTCTTATTGGGCTTCCCTGGCAGCTCAGCGGTAAAGAATCTACCTGCCAATGCAGGAGACATGGGTTCGATCTTAGAGTTGGGAAGATCCCCTGGAGAAGAAAATGGCACCCCGCTCCAGTATTCTTGTCTGGGAAATCCCATGGACCAAGAAGCCTGGTGGGCTACATACAGGCCATGGGGTCACAAAAGAGTCGGACATGACTTAGTGACTGAACAATAACAACGATTGCCTCATCGTTGTATGATTAATGTGGGGCAGCTCTAGCACAATGTGGGCAAATACAGACAGAGATGAATCACCAAGTCATCTCAGACATCTGGGGACATGACGATCCTAAACAGGACTGAGCCTGACAGTCTCCCTTTTCCTTACAGGAGCAACTCAGCAACCCCACAACAGTATTAACTCAGGAAATCTATCTTTATTTCCTTTCTTACCCATAGTCCACATTGCAAGCGTGAATCAGAGTGACTATTTTGCTACAAGAGCTTTCTGAACTACTCAAAAGGAGAAACATCAGCTAAACAAATCAATCCCATGGAGTTTCAGCGTTCCTCCCTTTTGAGGAGGAATTGGCCATCTTCATTAGGGTTATGACTTTGTACTAGCAAACATCATTTTAAATAATACGTCAGCATTTTCAGGCTCACTTGGCTCCAAATAACTGTAATTAATATTTTCTTTTTGATCCTTTAAGCTGTCCCCATGTGGGTATAAACAACCTCTCACTGGGCAGACCTCTTAATTCTTTATCACCATCTTGAAGCACTGTGAAATCATACATTGTTCTTCCTAATCCAAGGGAGAAATGTATTTTATTTTGTTTCATTTTGTTTTCTGATGTGAGACATGAATTTGCTCATCTACCAATGATCCCTAATTCCTTTTGGTAGAGAATACCAATAAAGAATAAATGTGTGTAATTTCCAATGAATACATGAAATAGTGCAGGAAAATTCCAGATAAACTTTTTTTAAATTGTAGTATCCAGGATGTGCGCTAAATCAATTTAGTCCTGTTCAACTCTTTGTCACCATGTGCACGGTAGCCTGCCACAGTCCTCTGTCCATGGAATTTTCCAGGCAAGAACACTAGAGTGGGCTGCCATTTCCTTCTCCAGGGGAACTTCCCACCCAGGCATCCAACCTGCTTCTCTTACATCTCCTGCATTGGCAGGCAGGTTCTTTAATGCTAGAGTCACCTGGGAAGCCCCAGAAAGGCTTACATGATTGTTTATATCTGTAAAGATACCCTGAACTATTCCCACAGGATCTGGGAATAGTTACTGTGCATCTTACTGTATATAAATTGTACTGAAACAAGGGGGAAAAAAAAAAAAACGCTGTGGCACAATAATTAAATTTTGTTAAATGATTGTAAGTTGAAGTTTGTATTTTCACCTAAAGGTCCTTTTATTTCTCTAGATTTCATTAATTATTTTTTCAACAACTTTAATGTATCCTGTTACATGTTAAGATGTCAAAAATATTTTCAAATTTGAGTATGGTCCCTGTGTTTAGAAAACCAGACAGCTACATGTAAAAGAATGAAATTATAACACTCTCTAACACCATACACAAAAATAAACTCAAAATGGATTAAAGACCTAACTGTATGGCTGGAAAGTATAAAATTTGTAGAGGAAAACATAGGCAGAACACTCTTTGACAGAAATCACAGCAAGATTGTTTTTGATCCACCTCCTAGCATAAGGAAAATGAAAGCAAAAATAAACACATGAGATCTAATTAAACTTAAAAGCTTTTGCACAGCAAAGAAAACCATAAACAAAGCAAAAAGACAACCCTCAGAATGGGAGAAAATATTTGCAAATGAAGTAGCTGACAAGGGATTAATCTCTAAAATATACAAATAGTTCACACAGCTCAATATAAAAAAAAATTAAAAATGAGTGGAAGATCTACATAGAGATACAGATGAAAAAGCACATGGAAGGATGCTCAACATCGCCAATTACCAGAGAAATGAAAATCAGAACTACAGTGAGGCATCACCTCACAGCCGTCAGAATGACCATCATCAAAAAATCTACAAACAAAATGGTGGAGAGTGTGTGGAGAAAAGGGAACCCTCTTGCATTGCTGATGGGAATGTATTAATAAATGGCATAGCCACTATGGAGAACAGCATGGAGGTTTCTTGAAAAACTGCAACTAGAGTTACCATCTCATCCAGCAATCCCACTCCTGGGCATATACCTGGAGAAAAACTATACTCCAATAAAATTTTTTTAAAAAATCTCCTCCTTCCTCCATCTTATAAGGACAAGGGTATGATTACATTTAGGTCTTAGCCATAAAACCCAGGATAAAATCCCCATTTTAAGACTATTTAACTTAATCATAGGAGCAAAGTATTTACCAAATAAGCTAAAATCTACAGGCTTCAGGAATTAGCATATAGACAGCTTCGAGGAGCATTATTCAACTGACTCCAGTGTAACTGCACAGAATTTTCAAACTTCGGTTGGTTGTAAGCTAGAGTTTACCACATCAGAGAGGTTTGTAGCACTTGTCAGTAGTTGTTAAATTGTAGTTCCAAACACGGCGGTTCATGAGTCAAAACCTTCTGGATCAGAACCTCCATGGACAGAGTGTGGGAATGAACACTGAAGCAAACTCCCCAGTGACACAAGGGTGAACAAACCCCGGGGGACAAATGAATCAGTCTTAAGAACAGGGATCAGTTCCAATCTGGACTCTGCTTACTAGATGTTAAAGTCTGAAAATTCATGTTAATTCTGTTAGCTTTCATTTTCTCTTTTGTAATAAGATACTGGTGATTATACCTAAATTTTAGGTTTTGGGGTAAGATTAAGTGAAATGACATAAAGGACTATGTACGAGGTCTAGCTTATAGAAAACACTCAGTAAATGTTAGCTGCTTTATCAGAGTTAAGACCATTATAGTTATTACTCTGAAGCAGTTATAGATAAGGAAAGTACAAAGGAAAACATTTTAATAAAGATTCAGTTAAACAGTCCAAGTTCCTGACCGCTGATAATGAATTTATAGCATAAGTGCAAGGCCCGTAAGTAATGCATGTAAATGCTTCATGTATCAACTCTGTGTACTGATAATTCGCTGTACAGCATATAGAGAAAGATATTTTTAGAATATAATTCCTATAGAAAATGCAGTAATCACACTGCTCCATCTTTGATACTGACTTAAAAAGAGTGCTTGCAGTGAGAAAAACATTTTAAACATAATGCTGAAATAGAAAATGCTTCCTATTCACTATGCTGTGTTGAAAATAACCTTTCTTTAATAGAACATATTCAATTTATTTACAAAACAAAAATTAATTTAAAAAAATACTTTGTTATAAAACTTCAAATATTTTTGGCAATATAAATTCATATATTTAATAGTAGAATCCCTAAGCTAAAGTATTTTCAAGTAAATGTGGAATTAATAAAAATATGTCAATGCATTTGAGCTCCTTAAATCCCAGTTTAGACTATATAAATGTACATATCTTTCTAAGTCTGTAAAAATGAGATTTTGACAATAAAGCATTTCTGTAATTGCTGATGGAACTTTGCACTAGATTCATTTCATGATCCCACCCAACTCAGACAATTACTGCAGATAAATTTTACTGCAATCCTTTGGGCAATCCAATTACACAATGCAAATGAGGTTGCATATTTCAAGCTCAATTATAGGTTTTCTCTAGAAAAATATATAAAATAACACACCTCTGCATTACTTAATTGTAAATATATTTACCAAACCATTTCTTAAGATTGCCATGTTTGCAGTATTAGTCATTTGGGGCTGCTATCACAAAATCTCACAGACTGGTGCCTTAAACAGAAATTTACCACGATAGATGACACTATCAGCTGAGGCAATAAATGCATTTGACCAACCCCAACAACCATTCATGACTTGAAAAAAAAAACTCTCCACAAATTAGGAATAGAAAAGAATTTCCTCAATTTGATAAAAAATATCTACCGTCTCTTTGCTTGAAAAACCTTTTTTTCTGTATACTCATCCTATCTTTCATTCTCATATCAAATCTTTAGATTGTAAAGAAATCTACAAATTTTAGATTGTAAAGGAAATCATCCACTCATATTAAAAAATGAGTTAAAAGAGTAATATCAAATTTGTAAAAAAAAATACTTATCATCATAATTGTAATCCTATCATATTAGGTAAGCATGTTTTAATTTCTCATCACATTCAAGAATTTCAGAGAGTGATTAATGGACAGGAAGTTTATTTAATGTCTATAGCACAAAATTTTAATGAGGACTTTTATGTTCACGGTCAAGGTACATTTATGGCTACTTAGCCCCAAAGAAGGAACCAACGTAGGAAAAAACTTGTTATAAACTTTAAAAATAAGCAAATGGTGTTTTGAGTATATTTAGATGCAATCTGGAGAAATTTAGTGATGACTGCCTCTTGGCCACTGAGCAATCTCTCTCTGATACCAGTTGGGATCTGTGTCTTAAATGAACAGTTGAAAGGGGGTGAAAACTTCTTAACTTGAAATGTCTGATTAACAGTCACAGGTCAATTGCATATTGTCTGCTTCTCCAATGTATGACTCGTTATTTTTGAATGACTCAGGCCTGGAAAACTGGGAAGCTGGCTCAATCTCTGAGCTCCTAAGTTTAATGCATGCCAACTGATAAAGTAAGATAATTTTGCAGCTGTAACATATTTATAACCATGGGAAATAAACCAGCAGGAGCTCTTAGCAACCTAGCTACTTATATAAACATTTTCTCATTCATGATATATAAAACCCTTCTCTCCAATACTGCTCTGACCTGATACACTCCATTATGTTCTTGTGAGTCCCTTCATTAACAAGTTAATACACTTTGACATGTGTTCATGATCAATTTTTCTAAGAAATTTTGCTCTAACAATCCATAACCCACATACCCCATCAGCTGATGACATTGCCTCCAAATTCCAAAAGAATAAAATGAAGTTGTCAAGAGCAAAAATCATTTAATTACCCCCTACTCTTCACTCGATAAAGCTATAATTATCTGTCCCCAAAATTATATACTTTCCTGCAGCGTTAAATGAAAAAATGTTTCTTGTATTCTAGGTGTATTCCTGTAGTACTTGTGTCCTTGATTCTTTCCTACAATACCCTAGTTATCCTCCAAGATATTTATTTTTATTCTTACATGGTTTGCCTGTACCTCTTACATAGGCTTCTTCCTATGGTTTTTAAATATACTCCAATAAGGAGAAAATGTCATCCCATCTGGAGGGCACTGATGTCAGGCTATAACTGAATCTACTACGTATTATGCACCTTTTCCTTGTTCCTACCCGTTTGGCCTGACCTAAAGGGATCAGAAAAAAAGCAAGAATGTCCCACTGCAGGTTTCCAAGGCCACTATTTGTCCAGGCAAGAGGAAGAGAAAAAACCTTAAATTTGAAGTTGAATTAAGCATGGATCTGTATTTAGTCCAGACTAAATTGGTTTGAGAACTTTCATTATATGAGATTGAAAAATCAAACTATAGAGTATGCCTGAGATCTTATTGAAGAGGTAAGAAAGAGCCAATTTTAAATGTGTAGCAGAAAAAAATGAGGTAGTTTCTTTATGCAAATCCTGAGTTCAGCTTACTTAGTAATTCTTTTACATTAAATGTTTATGCCGTTCATCCATTCAATCAATATTTACTTAGTGCTTATTGTGTGCTAGACATATGTTACAATGTGAGACATAATAGACATGGAACTTTAGTAAACAGACATTTCATAACATCACCCCAGTAACCATTAACCATGCAGTGACACAATTGTAACATATATTATGAAAAAATATGGTTTTTGAGAGGCATAAATTAATAACTAATATAAACTAAGGAAAATAACAGAAATTAGACCTGAAGCATAATCAGATTAAAGAGAAGGAAAGAAGCATATGCAAATGAAACTGCAAGTATGAATGTTCTGGTGCTGAAGGAAACAATTTAGGGAATGGAAACAAAGCCACTGTGATGAGCAGGTAGATTTGGCAGCAAATGAGGACTGAGAATTAGGTTGATTAATATGGGCCAGAGCATGCAAGACTTAAAATATTTTCAAAATTGTCCTAATAGTACTGAGCAAATTTAACGGTTTTGACCAGGGTAAAGACATGAGTGAGTTTGCTTTGTAAAACAACTATTGAGCTGCAGCGTGGCTGATCACCAGGAAACGGACAAAAGGATAAAAATGGATGAAAGACAATTTAGTCATTTTCAGTAGAGGCTACTGTGGCTCAAACAGGGAGCGTGCCAATGAAGATGGAAAGGGATGTATTCAAAGACATTGCTGACATACAATGGCCAGGATCTGATGAAAGGCATGCTATAAGGAAAGAAAGCTATGGGGGATTTTTCATGTGGGTGCATCAATGAGGTGCTTATGAAATGGAGAACCTTGGGAAAGGTGATTTGGAGTTGAGGTGTGAAGTGAGGGGGAAAGGTAAGCTTTAGCTTTGCTATACTAAATTTAAGATGTCTATATTAGAAAGCAGAGACATCACTCTGACAAAGGTCGTATAGTCAAAACTATGGGTTTTCCCGTAGTCATGTATGGATGTGAGAGTTGGACCATAAAGAAGGCTGAGCACAGAAGAACTGATGCTTTTGAACTGTGGTGCTGAGGAAGACTCTCGAGAGTCCCTTGGACAGCAAGGAGTTCAAAACTGTCCTAAAGGAAGTCAACCCTGAATATTCATTAGAAGGACTGATGCTGAAGCTGAAGCTCCAATACTTTGGCCACCTGATGCAAAGAGCTGACTCTTTGGAAAAGACCCTGATGCTGGAAAAGATTGAAGGCAGGAGGAGAAGAGAGTGACAAAGGATGGTGGGATGGCATCACAGGCTCAATGGACTTGAGTCTGAGCAAACTCCGGGAGATGGTTAAGGACAAGGAAGGCTGGAGTGCTTCAGTCCATGGAATCACAAAGAACCAGACACAACTTAGCAAACGAACAACAGTAAGACATCCAAGTGAAGATGGACTCACCTGGCTGGACCTCAGTCACTTTCTGACATAAATTTGGTGGTCACTGGCATTAGAGGGGTATTTAACTCCAAAACATGGATAACCATGGGAATAAAGACAGGGAGAAAACAAAAATGTAGTATAAAAACAAGGTCCAAGGACACTCCAGCATCGATAAAGTAAAGAAGGAAGAGCCTGAAGAGAATGACCTAGAAAGGAAGAAGAAAGGTGGGAAAGTGTGTTATCAAGAAGCCAAAGAGAAAGAAGCATTTCCTGGAGGAAATAGTCAACCATGAAGTCAAGAAATTGAGAATTCTGTTCATTGGATATTTGCCTCATGAAGACCTTGGATAAGCACCACAAAGTAATTTTCACAGAGTAAAGAGAGAAAGACTCAGATTACTCTGCTACAGTGAGTGGAAAATGATGAATTAAAGAGAGTATCCTCAGTTTGTGCATAAGAAAGGTGACCACAATCTTCCCTAGAGAGCCTAGAGTTATGTCTACTGTTAAGGCAAAGTTGTCATTTCCCTTTTTGAACCAAAAACTGTTCCCACTGTATGGCCACCCTATCACGGTAGGTGGGAATTAAGATATAAATGGTGTGATTATTAGAGTGCTAGCAACGATCTGTGGTTATTCAGAAAATAATACATCAGCAAATTGCAACTCTTAAGAGATATGTCATTCTGGACACTTGAAATTTTCCCTATGGATTTTCAGCCATTACTGTGTTTTGTTATGCCATAGATTTAGTGGAAATCTTCCTGAAACATATTAAATATTCTCTTACCTTCTAAAATAAAGACGAATGAATGTGGTATAATCTTTCTGGATCCTTAGCTTATGACCACATGCTGATTTATATCATAATACCCTTGAAAGAATTTATTTGAAGTTTGTAGGGATATTAATCATTCCTCAGATTCTATGTGCATGTATTCATTTAGGCTTGTGTGTGAAGAATGGGAGGAGGGTGTGGGTGACTGATACAGAAGAACAGACATAGGAGATGGGGTCCAGGAGAGTAGGAAGAGGGTGGAAAGTATAGAGGAAATATGGAATAAAAGGTTAATTTCAAGGTGGCTTGGGAAGAAGAGAGAGCAGGTGTGCTGCTGCATGTGAATATCAATATATGTGTGAATTAAAAGCTGTATGTGTTGGGGCTGTGAATAATATTTGTATGTTGATATTGGCTATGGGTCCGTGTGTTTGTGTGTAGGGGTTGAGTATATTATACACCTCTATGTTGGGACTTAGGATAGTACATATATATATACACACACACATATATATACATATATATATATACATGTATATATATATTATACATCATATATATCCACACATATTATGAAGTATTGTTCATATGCTGGGATTGGGCAGTGTGTGTGTGTTTGTGTGTATGTTTGGGATGAGGTAGAAGGCAGATGGGTCCCAGGCTGAATAGCCCAGCTTGCCCACTGTGGACAGACACTCCAGGATGAAGATAGCAGGAAGGGCACAGGAGAGGCTGAGCCCTTCCTAAATAAAAGTGACCACATATTTCTCATTCTTGAGGTCAAGGAGACCTTCCCAACTACAGATGTCCAGAAAAGTTCCTTGAAGGTCAAAAGGGGAGTGATGTCAACCTATCTCTAGGCCTCTGCACTGGAATCCATCTTAGATAAGGGGGGAACACACACACACACACACACACATACATACAAGAGAATCCTAGGATATACCAAATATAGTCTCAGAACCAGGCAAGGCGAGATGACCAGCCCGAGGAAATCTGGAAGAAATGCCCCATAGAAGTGATTTAAATTACCACAAGGGCAAGACTCTCTGAGCCTCTGTATCTACCTACACGTTCTCTTTTTCCTCCTAATAAATATTTCACTTGTTTCACTGTTTCCATCTTGGTAGGAATTCATTTCTGCAAAGCAAAAGGGCTAGGGACTTGTCACTGGCCACTAGTCTAGAGTCTAGGATTCAGTACTCTGACTGATGAGGCAGGCCTGACTTCAGCCCCTGGGCGAGAACTGAAATCGGCGTCACCACTGGAGGCAAAGGCCACCTGAGATCAGGAAGAGTGTACGCATTAAGATGAATGTTCACAGGTGGGCATCACATGTGCTGTGCTGGCCCATGCATGTCTGTGTTGAAATGTGTTTCTTACTGTGGGGGGCAGGTGAATGAGTATTTACCTTTATTTATTGTCTTTTCCTTTGTTTTAAACTTCTCATTGCAACCAATATGATTGATTGGTTACAGTGGTGACAAATTTCTGTACTTAATCTGTTGTAGGACAAAAAATCAAATACTCATGCATTTTAAGATTATACGTAAAATAGGACAATATCCTTTGAATAATGACTTGGCAATCTTATTAGTGAGCAAAATTTATAAGGTAAACCAGTTGTGACTGACCAGAATTGATGGTGCAGGGATTTTCCTTTGTTCATCTAAAATTCTCAGCTTAGTTATGGAAGGAGTTTTTGCAAAATGTTTCTACAGCAATCGTATAAGCAAAAAGGTCATTTTTGTAAATTCATGTCCCTATAGATAATACAGGCTTTCCTAGTGCCTCAGTGGTAAAGAATCCACCTGCCAATACAGGAGATGCAGGTTTGATCCTTGGTTAGAGAAGATCCCCTGCAGAAGGAAATGGCAACTCACTCCAGGATTCTTGCTTGGGAAACCCTATGCACAGAGGAGCCTGGTGGGCTACATACAGTTCATGGGGTCACAAAGAGTCAGACACAACTTAGCAACTAAACAACATGGATAAAACACCTTACAAAATTTTTGAAAAATATCTCAAATACATTTAGACAATGGCAAAGATTTCATGGCCAAGGAAGAGCTGGTTGATACACAGCAGGGCCTTTGGGACTTAAAACAGGATATAAATTTTATCTTATTTTGAAATTTTATCAAAATATTTGTCTTTGAGATTTTTCTGATTAGCATTTCCCACCTGGCTACTAGCCAATCTCCCCCTTTCTCTTCTTTTAGCATAATTTATAGCTCCTCCTAGACCACTAGTATTGAGGAAATCAGAGGAATGCTAGGCTGCAATTTCTAGAATGTATGATCTGCATATAACTAGCCATAATGAGGTTTATAATAAAACCAGATGGAAAATATACATGCAAAGAAGTACAAGATTCAAGACCACAAGTGAAATCAAAGAGAGCTGTCAGGGTCAATATGAAAATTTCCAGCAATGTACAATGCTCTTCTCTGCTAAATAGACAAAAGAATAAAAACTAATCACCTTGAATGGAGGCTCAAAAGGCATGAAAGAGCCAACTGGAACAACTTAAGCTGAAGTTGCAAGTTCAGGCAGAGAAATTGTCTGATTCAGAGACCTTGGCACAATCCATTTTATCTGACAGTTCAAGAAAGATTTGCAGTAATAAAATCACATTAGGGAATAGAGAACAAAGCACCAGAGGAGAACAAACAAGAAACTTGGCTTTCACACCAAGGGCAGAGCTAACAGTAAGTTGCTTTAGTTTACTGGATTCAGAGGTAAAATAGAAGTACGTTTCCAGTAAGTACCATCGAGGGGCTTGTGGGAACATATTAATACCAATCTTCAACTACTCGCTGAGATGACTCAGCTTTAATGTGGTGTCCATTTACAAATTTAAAATTTCATGTGCATTCCAAAGGACTCTGATGCTATATAGCCTCTGGAGATATGGGGGGAGAAACTTGTATCACAAATGTCAAAATAACAAATTCTTAATTATTTAGATGTTGGTTGTCCTGTCACTGAACTATTAGGGTTCTTAATTATTTACTTTCTCACCTACTGATTATTTTCTTCAGATCATTTCCTTCATCAAAAAACAGGTCAGAATCAAAAAATTAATTAGCTTATCATAATGAAAAGTTTGGATCAGAAAAATTACTTAAATCACAGTATGACACATGTTCATCTGCAAAGGGCCAGCTAGTGAATGGCAGAAAGCGAAGAAGAACTAGAGTCTCTTGATGAAAGTGAAAGAGGAGAGTGAAAAAGCTGGCTTAGAACTCAGTATTCAAAAAACTAAGATCATGGCATCTAGTCCCATCACTTCATGGCAAATAGATGGGGAAACAATGGAAACAGTGACAGACTTTATTTTGGGGGCTCCAAAATCACTGCAGATGGTGACTGCAGCCATGAAATTAAAAGACACTTGCTCCTTGGAGGCAAAGCTATGACCAACCTAGACAGCATATTAAAAAGCAGAGACATTACTTTGCCAACAAACGTCCATCTAGTCGGAGCTATGGTTTTTCCAGTAGTCACGTATGGATATGAGAGTTGGACTATAAAGAAAGCTGAGCAGTGAAGAATTGATACTTTTGAACTGTGGGTTGGAGAAGACTTTTGAGAGTTCCTTGGACTGCAAGGAAATCAAACCAGTCAATCCTAAAGGAAATCAGTTCTGAATATTCACTGAAAGGACTGATGCTGAAGCTGAAGCTCCAACACTTTTTGGCCACCTGATGCAAAGAGCTGACTCATTTGAAAAGACCCTGATGCTGGGAAAGATTGAAGGCAGGAGGAGAAGGGAGCGACAGAGGATGAGATGGCTGGATGGCATCACCGGCTTGATACACATGAGTTTGAGCGAGCTCTGGGAGTTGGTGATAGACAGGGAAGCCTGGCATGCTGCAGTCCATGGCGTCACAAAGAGTTGGACATGACTGAATGACTGAACGGACTGAGCAAAAGTTTTGTTGCAAATATTCATCTTTGCCCTTGTAACATGAAAGCAGCCATGAATAAATGTAAATAAATAAGCGTGGCTGTGTTCCAATAAAACTTTGTTTATAAAAACAAGTGGTGGTCAACAAGTCTACCATGCATTTAAAGAGGAATTGCCGTCAATTTTAATCAATTTCCCCACAAAATAAAAGAGGAGGAATCATTCTCAATTTACTTAGAGGCCAGTATTACCTCAATCTCAATCCCAGAAAATGACAGCACAACGGAATGAAAACTACAGACCACTATCTCTTATGAGATATTCATGGCAAATGGAAGGGGGAAAAATGGAAGCAGTGACAGATTTTATTATCTTGGGTTCCAAAATCACTGTGAATGGTAACTACAGCCATGAAATTAAGAGGACTGCTCCTTGGAAGGAAGGCTAAGACAAACCTAGACAGAGTTTAGGTTTAAAAAGCAAAGACATCACTTTGCTGACAAAGGTCCATCTAGTCAAAGCTATGGTTTTTCCAGTAGTCATGTATAAATGTTAGAAGTAGACCAGAAAGAAGGCTGAATGCTGAAGAATTGATGCTTTCGAACTGTGGTGCTGGAGAAGACTCTAGAGAGTCCCTTGGACTGCAAGATCAAAGCAGTCAGTCAAAGGAAATCAACCCTGAATATTCATTGGAAAGACTGATGCTGAAGTTGAAGCTCCAATACTTTGGCCACCTGATATGCAGAGCCGACTCATTGGAAAAGACCCTGATGCTGAGAAAGATTGAAGGCACAGGAGAAGGGGGAGACAGAGGATGAGATGGTTAGATAGCATCACATAAAAATCATATAATAACATGAAGTTATTAAGAATCTACCATGTAAATAACCCATCACTCAGTATAGTACAATAGCTCAAAATACTACGTAAAACATGGTCAATGCACAAGTATCAGGCTGCTTATAGTATTGTTGGAAAAACAATGCATCAAAAAAATAAATACGCATGCATATTTAAGGAGAAGTTAATACACAATTCTGAGAAGAAATGATTGTGTGATTAGTTAATTAGTGATGACTTTATAGAGAGTGTTTAATTATATTTTATGAAAGGAATGCAATTATTTGCTTAGCATAATGGTAAACGTAATATTTAAAATAAGAACAATATAAGCGAATAGGAATGGATTATCAGATGAGATAGTAATATCCACATCAATATAGTCTAACATTAGCAATGCATAATATGAGATTAAAAATACACATCCTTGTCAAAGCAATCTTCAGAAAGAAGAACAGAGCTAGAGTTATTACACTCCCTGATATCAGACCATACTACAAAGCTGCAGTAATCAAAATAGTACAAATAGAAAAACCGACACATAGATCAACGGCACATTGATAAAGAATGTGGTGAAAACTGGACAGCAGCATGTACAAGAATTAATTTGAACATTTTCTCACACCATATACAAAAATAAACTCAAAAATGGATTAAAGACCTAAATGTAAGACACTGATGGTTAACAGGCACATGAAAAGATGCTCAGTACTGGTAACAGTCAGAGAAATGCAAATCAAAACAATGGCATACCATGTAACACCTGTCAGAATGGCTATCATCAAAATGATCATAAGTGACAAATGTTGATGAGGATATGGAGAAAAGGCAACTCATGTACACTATTGGTAGGAATGTAAAGTGGTACAGCTCGTTGGAAAACAGTATAGAGGCTCCTTAGAAGCTAAAAACAGAATTACCATATGATCCAGCAATTCTACTCCTGGGAAAATATCTGAAGAAAATGAAAAATCTAACTCAAAAAGATACATGCACCCTATTGCTCATAGCAGCGCTGTTTATAATAGTAAGATATGGAAGCAACCTAAGTGACCATCAAGAGATGAATGGATGAAGAAATGGTGATATACATATGTATGTATATATATATCACATATATATATCTGTGTGTGGGTGTATTCACACACAATGAAATACTGCTGAGCTATAAAAAAGAATGATATTTTGCCATATGCAACAACATGGACAGACATGGATGGCATTATAATTATACTTAGTGAAATAAGTCAGACAGATAAAGACAAATACTGTATGTTTTCACTTATATGCGGAATCTAAAAAAATAACACAAAGAAATGAACATCAAAAATACATTAATGATTTGATTTATATTTTATTTAAATATACAAAAGTTTGATACAACTCTGAAAGACTACATTTTTGTTTGCATATACTTAGCTGCATTCAGATATTGCTTATTAGAAAAACATAAGTGATTGCTCTGTTTTTCATCAGGTACAATATAAACATCAAATATAAATGTAAGTTCAGCAAGATATTCAGTCTGCATTAGGTAAATTATTAGGCAAAGTGAATCTTTTAAATCATTTCTCTAGAAATACTCAAATAACACACACACATGTGTGTATATGTCTTCCCAGACATATGTCTATTAAATATGTAGACATTACATAGACATATATTTGGACAGACAAATATACAGAATGCAAAATATAATAGCAAACATATTTGGCCAAAGGAATGGTATGTATAGTTAAAAATAAACCTTTATATCCAAACTTGAAATTTGATATCATGATTTTGGTCACTGCTAACAATATTTAAACAAGAAATTCAAGATAACTGCATTTCCAATACTGGTGACTGCAACACTCAGGTAAGATAGATCCCTCTTCTCTTAAGAATTACACATTCTGACCAACTTCCATGAAAAGATCAACTGAAAATCCATTTGAGCTATTAAGAGAGAAAAGTAAAAGGATAAGTAAAACTTAATAAGAAAAATGGTGATCCAATCGTAGAATTTAAATCCTTTCACTGAACCCAAAGTTGGAACTATAGTAGAAGCAACAAGGATGCTAATGAATCTTAACAATTGTAAAAAGTGCACAAGTACTGTATAGAGAGAAACAGGAAGTACTGTGTAGAGAGGAAAACAACTTTGATTATATAATTTTGGAGCCAAACAATTTTTATTTAAATGAAAGGGTAAAATGAAGATATTATCAATACTGAAACTCTCAAATATCTCTAACATACAAACTTTCTTAGAAAGCTCTCTTAAAAGCTCTCTTAACTTGGCTTGAGAGAGAAATAGATTCATGACGACTGTATGAGCCAACTGGGAAATAGAGGTGATAATTCTGTAAGTTACAGTGTTGCCTTAAAAATCAAGGAAAAACACAGTGCATACACGTGGTAATGCAGCAAAAACATACTAGACTGGTGCTATCCAATAAAAATATATCGTCAGCCACAAATGTGAACTGCATAGGAATTTCAAGTTTTCCAGAGGCATATTTAAAATAGTAAAAAGAAACAGGTAAACCTACTTTTAATACTATTTCCTAAATATTATACACATCCAATGTTATATATTTTCAAAATATTATCATTTTTAAATGTAGTGAATATAAACAGTTATTAATGAGACATTTTACATTTCTATTTTTCACTAAGTCTTTTAAATCCAGGGGTAACCACACCGGTAGAGGGGTTTCTCTGGTGGCTCAGCTGTAAAGAATCCGCCTGACAAGGCAGGAGATGCAGGTTCGATCCCTGGGTCAGGAAGATCCCCTGGAGGAGGAAATGGCAACCCACTCCAGTATTCTTGCCTGGAGAATCCCATGGACAGAGGAGCCTGGCAGGCTACAGTCCACGGGGCCACAAAGAGTCGGTCACAACAGCAGCTAAACCACCACCACACTGATAGAGATCAGTTCCAGATGGTACCAATATGGCAGACAGCCTGATGGTGACCTACATCCCTCAGCAAATTAGCGTGTGCTGAGTAGGGATGGGCTCTGATGAATGTCCAACGGGGTTAGCAGAAAAAAACGCCAACTACTGAAAGTTCTCAATGTGTACCAGGATACATTGAGTGGTTATTTCCAGCTATGATCACATGCATTGATGCTCCCTTACTTCTGAACTGTGTTTTTTTTTTTCCTGTGTAGAAATGTATTTAATAAAAATGTTACATTAGAGTTGGCATAAAATTATGAAACAATTTAAGAAGATATTTTCATTATTTACAGCTGTGATTTTCTTGATCCATTAATCTTTATCCCTTAACTCACTTTGCACATGACAGGTTGAATGCATAATTAATAGACCAGATATGCATTTAGTAGAAAATAATAGCTTTAATTTTAAGCTGTCATCACCCTAAAAGAGAAACTGCCTTCATGAATCCTGATGAGTCACCATCCTCTGAAAACAAGCACTAAATATATATTTTTTTTCATAATGATTCTTTTTCTCACCTAATGCACTAAAATCCTCACCTACATCTGTGAAAATTCAAAGAATAAAGTGCTTTGGGACTCCAAATAGACTCAGGCTACTAAAGCTGTTTTCACATTTTTCATGTCACTCATGCGTCACAGGCAGCTTTTAGCACCTGCCATCCAATGTTCAGGAGTGAAAACCGAAGAAACAACGACCTAACAACTTTGTTAGATAATGACTGTGAGTATAGAGGGGGGTATAGAGGGGAGTTTTTCTAATCAGCACAAAGAGTTACAGGGTCTAGAATTGATCTCCTAACTTTCTTAGAAACAAAGACATGTTAAAAGTGTGACACAGAAACGAAAAAAAGGAAACATATAAAGTGTACCTCTTTCTTCTTCTTTTCTTTTTTAAATATTTATTTATTTGGCTGTGCAGGGTCTTAGTTGCGGCGTGTAGGAGCTTTAGTTGTGGCATGTGGGAATCCAGTTCCCTGACCAGGGATCAAACTCAGGTCCCTAGCATTGGGAGCTCAAAGTCTTAGTCCACTGGACCACCAGGGAAGTCCCTACCTTTTTCTCCTTAATGACCTGACCCCTATTTTCCCCAAAGCGTTCCTAGACACACTTCCCTCAGGTTCTTTACTGCAGGGACCTGTATTTCCCTGTATAATCTATTCTCAACCCCGTGGCCTCACTTACATCTTCTTTAGGATTCAACGCAGCCATCTCCTCTGGCCAGATAGGGAGTGACATTTTCTTCCCCACGCATCCCGGCTTTGATACTTAGCACAATATAATCTAACCATGGGTTTGCTTGTCTGTCTCCTCTCCGTTATTCTTACAGCCCAGCATCTTCAGAGAATCTGCACTTTAAATGTATTCATGTAAGAAGTGATACTTCTTAAAAATTCAAAGCATCCCAACACCTTTCTTAAAAATTCAAAGCATCCCAACACCTTTCTTTTGCCCAAAAACAGCATATGAGTTTTGACTCCCAGGCGTGCTATGATTCCTTATGAAAGGTAATTGCTACTATTAAGTTCTTCAGTTGACAAGGCTCTGTCACACAATTGCTGCATCTCAATAAAAAAGTGAACTCTTTTGAAGACGATGTGCATAGACTTGCATATATTAACATTTAGTTCTATTTGCAACCTTTGTTTTTTAATGACATTACTTACAGGAGAACTCACATTTAGTTACCTTTAGACTTTATATCTTGCATTAAAAATTGTATGTGGAAAGGTTATCATTGGTAATTGTGGTTTGAATTGTTGCATTTCTAGGCATTCAGTTATTTTGTCTTTGTTGTTCCTGTTGTTATTGTCCAAGTTACTGACACAATTATCTAGGTCAGACCACTGATTTCTCTATGTGGGGCTATGTGTGCTGGCTCTTGGCTTTTATTTGATGCTGTTTGAATTCTGAAGAAAACAGTAGCTTTCTCCTCACAGCATCTTTCCCTCAGGGATCTGTGTTGACTACGAGTACCTATAATCTCTTTCAAAAGAAAGAAATATATGAGGAATGGGCAAGAACTGGTGTGAGCAGTTATTATGGGCTATCACTTAGTCTCAGCATGTGGGATTTAAGTGTGTTTTTCCCTCTTAAGATGACTTTAACAGTCCTGACCTGTGCTGAAAGATCTGCAGGCAGTCTTTTTGTGTAAACTGGATATAATTATGCTGAGAGATACCCAAGGGACTGGAGACAACAAGGGGTGTGTGTAAGTGTGGATTAGTCGCTGAGTTGTGTTCAATTCTTTTTGACCCCATGGACTGTAGCCCGCCAGGCTCCTCTGTCTTTGGAATTCTCCAGGCAAGAATACTGGAGTGGGTTGTCATTTTCTTCTCCAAGGGATCTTCCTGACCCAGGGATCCAACCTGCCTCTCTTGCATTACAGGCAGATTTCTTTACTGTCTGAGCCTTATCTATGTGAAAATTATATATGTAAAATATAATTATATAAAAGTGAAAGCCACTCAGTTTGTACAACTCTTCCATGGGATTCTCCAGGCCAGAATACTGGAGTGGGTTGCCATTTCCTTCTCCAAGGGATCTTCCTGACCCAGGGACTGAACCTGACTCTCCTGCATTGCAAGCAGATATCTTTGCTGTATAAGCCATATCTATATGAGAAATTATATATGTAAAATATAATTATGTAATATTATACATGAAAGTGAAAGTCACTCAGTCATGTCCAACTCTTTGCAACCCCATGGACTATACAGTCCATGGAATTCTCCAGGCCAGAATACTGGAGTGGGTAGCCTTTCCCTTCCCCAGGGGATTTTCCCAACCCAGGGATTGAACCCAGGTCTCCCACATTGAAGGCAGATTCTTTACCAGCTGAGCCACAAGGGAAGCCCAAGAATACTGGAGTGGGTAGCCATTCCCTTCTCCAGCAGATCTTCCCAACCCAAGAATTAAACTGGGGTCTCCTGCACTGCAGGTGGATTCTTTACCAACTGAGCTATCAGGGAAGCCCAAAAATTATGCATATATAGGAGATAAATTCTAACTCAGTTTAGGGAGTCACAGAGTTGGTCATGCAAGAAGCTTGCACCAGGCTAAGAACTGACTCTCCATCTATGGCTGACACCCTGATGTTTCTTTTGTTCTCCATCTTTTCTCCTGACTAAGGCATGGTGACTTTATTTATTTAGAAGATGGCAAGTATATTTGGCTACTGTACTGATATGCATTAAAAGTATATATCCCCTCTTCTCATGAGTCAGGGGACATTCTATATAATGGGAATATACACTAGGGTAGATCTCCAGCTTTCCTCAATATGCACTTACCACCTATTTATGTGCTATGCTGGGTTTCCACCCCCCTCCCCAATCTTAAAACGATAATAACATTTCAAACAGAATGTTTATGGTGTGTGAATTATCTTATATGTATTTACACAGATTATATTAGTAAATGGACAATGCAGTTTTGCATGTCTAAAAATGTTGCCAATGTAC
The DNA here is from genome assembly GCF_910594005.1 of Cervus elaphus. Taxonomy (NCBI): domain Eukaryota; kingdom Metazoa; phylum Chordata; class Mammalia; order Artiodactyla; family Cervidae; genus Cervus; species Cervus elaphus. Next base: position 13,426,868 of record NC_057841.1, on the reverse strand, counting down.
TGTTTCTTTTTGTAGCACTACCATTAATACCATGGTAAGCATATAAAAAGAAAACACTTAGTGACAATGCTCTCAAATGCATCAGGAGGCTGGAGTCTTCATTTTGAGACAGGATCAGAAAGATGAAAGCCTGAAAAATGAGTAAACTTTAGCTTTCATCTGTGTTTTTCAGAAAGAATAGAATCTTAGTAATTCAACTGTCAACTCACATCATCAATCAAATAAAATTAATTTTCAACGAAGAAATAAACAAAATTGTTCTGAAATGAAAATTTAAAGCAGCTTAACTCATGTAAAATTCACTTTCTAAAGTCCAGTACAGTTTCTATAGATATTTGTGTTAAAGATGCAATAAAAATATGAATGAGTTATTTTGACATATTTTATGTGTACATTAAGTGAAGTATTACTACATAAGTGGAATCAAAGTATACAGAAGTAAAATAGAATTTACCAAGATATTCTGAATATCATCTTCGATATTTACTCTTCTGTAACTGACATTTTCGCTTAAAACCATAATTAAGGAATTTTGCACACCTATGTTTTACTAATTATCCTTATCTATTACATATCACACACCCAATGTAATGATAAAGGCAACACAATATGCAAAGAGAATTTTTTTTTTTTTAATATTTATTTATTTTATTTATTTATTTGGCTGTTCCCAGCCTTAGCTGCAGCATGTGGGATCAAGTTCCCTGACCAGGGATTGAACCCTGGCCCCCTGCATTGGGAGCACAGAGTCTCAGCCTCTAGACCACCAGGGAAGTCCCCAAAGAGAATTTTTTAAATGGACACTTACAGAGTGTTTAGTATGGCAATACTGTTCTCAGCACAACAGTATATCATCTCTGAGTTAGGTATTATTATTGTTATCTCTCATTTTGTAAGTCATAAAACAAGGCATAGGGATGCTAAATATTGTGTCCAAGGTCACAGCAAGCAAGGAAGGAAGGAAGGAAGGAATGTTGATTTTCTAAGACACCACCAAGTATTTCTTTTTTGACATGTATAGTAGTGACATGGGTATTTGTTTTATGTCTGTTATTTTAAAAGGGCACGTTTGTATTTCACACACTTCTCTGTGTATTGGTTGTCACACTATAAACTAAAATATTTAAAAGTACCCATAGAAATGTTTATGGAAAATTGCCATTTCAAATGTTCACACTAAAAAAACAAAATGCCCATTCTCTGGGGCACAGAACTTCAATTTTTAGGAATATGCTTTCCGCATATTGTACGAAAAGTTAGCCTTTAAAAGCAGAAAACGACATCAAAGGCTTCAGACCAGAAGGTAGCGTCTCATGTACAAACGGTGGGCAGGTGCCCCTGAGAGCGGGTCAGGAGGGCGGCTGTGACTGCGGGCGTGGGGACCTCCGCTGCTCAGGGCGCCCGAGGGCGACGCGGGAGGGCAGGGGCTTCCCTGCTGAGGAGCAGGGGCTTCCGCTTTCTCAGACCTAAAGAGGCGCGGGGACACAGCCCAGCACAGCCCTGGCTTTCTCACCTTTGTCCAGTCCTGGCATTCTCCCATTTTCAGAATTTTAGTTACATATAATCTCTCTCTTTCCCTCTCCCCCGTATTATAGAAAGCAAGCTTAATGTTTTGGGTAGAACATTCCTCACATGAAGGCCTACAATAGAGTCACGATATTAAAAGACAATGTGCTCAAGGATTTTTAATTGCACTATCAAGCAAAGTAGCTCAAAGGATAAAGGATCTGTCTGCAACGCAAGAGAGCTGCGTTCAGTTCCTGGGTCTGGAAGATCCCCTGGAGAAGGCAATGGCAACCCAGTTCAGTACTCTTGCCTAGAAAATTCCATGGACAGAGGAGCCTGGTGGGCTACAGTCCATGGGGTTGCAAAGAGTCGGACACGACTGAGCAACTAACACAGCTATCAAAACAAATAAATAAATAGAAATACATATCAAGTATCCAGAGAACTCGTCTGATATCTTTGCTTGGAAATATCAGTCTACTGACAAATCATCGAAAGTTCACTGATTGATATTATAAAATGGCAAAAATGTTTTAAGATGCTGTGACATACCTAAAACACAGCCCTGCAGTGTGAAAGCGTTGATGTCAAAGGGGGTGTCTGGTAGGATTAGATGGAGCATTCGATCAATATAAACTCCGCAAACAATAAGTAACAGCAAAGGACACTTGACTAATAACATCCATCTAATTATAGATAGGACTTTAGGAATGCATTATTTTTCTAATTTAATTTCTCAGTGGCTGTTTATTTAGAACTCCCCTTAACATGATTGGAAAGAAAGCAGGTCAAGAAAACTGGAAAATGGTTGAGTCAGACCCAGATTGAGAAAACAGACCCCACAGAGCTCTACGAGAGTGAACAGACCCGCTCGGAGATTGGAAGGAAGCACCGCCTGGCAGTACAGACTCGGGCAGAAGAGGGGCCACTGGATCACCGCACGGGTCTCTCCTGCTCCCCAGGGCTGTGCTCAGGCAAGGACTCTGAGGCCGACAGTTCATCATCGTTTCAGCATCTGCCTCACGGCCTGAACTCCTACTGGACAAGCATTGTATAAAACTGAACTAAACTTAAAAACCTGCAGGTTTTCTTTGCTGTGCAAATGACTTGAAAATTAATTAGGCCCCATTGGTTTATTTTTGTTTTTATTGTCGTTACTCTAGAAGGTTGGTCAAAAAAGATCTTGCTGTGATTTATGTCTGAGAGTGATCTTCCTATGTTTGTTTTCCTCCTGCATTTAGGTCACTTTGTAGTACAGCAGAAACTAATATTAATACCATACTGTAAAGCAACTATATCCCAATTTAAAAAAAAAAAAGAAGCTCCAGAAAATCACATAGTAAAAATCTACTTAATATGAAAAAATCTAAAAACACTTCTCTAGTTCATCTATTTCAGAAATCAAGTCTTGGGTTGGGGGTTTCTTAAAGCATGTGCGTGTAGAGTAGACAGCTGCGGGAATTTGCTGGATGATACAGGGAACCCAAAGCTGGTGCCCTGTGACAGCTGAGAGGGGTGGGGTGGGGTGGGAGACGGGAGGTAGGTTTAAGAGGGAGGGGACATATATATATATATGCCTATGGCTGATTCATGCTGACTGACGGAAGGCAGAGACCGCCACAATTTTGTAAAGTAGTGAAAGTCGCTCAGTCTGTCCGACTCTTTGAGACCCCATGGACTATACAGTCCATGGAATTCTCCAGGTCAGAATACTGGAGTGGGTAGCTGGGCCCCTCTCCAGGGGATCTTCCCAACCCAGGGATCGAACCCAGGCCTCCCTCATTGCAGGCGGATTCTTTACCAGCTAAGCCACAGGGTAAGCCCATTGTAAAGTAATTATCCTCCAATTAAAAATTAAATTAAATTTAAAGCATATACAACAATTATCTCTCCTGGTAGAAAGAAACTTACCTGTTTGAAAAGCACCTTTATATTTTAAAAATAAGTATCTTTTTCTAACATCACTGTGCATGGAGTCAGTGTGGAAAACAGAGAAACTGTATTCTGGGAAGTGTGAGAATGAACATGTGATCATGATGAATACAAACCACATGGAGAAGAAAATTATTATTATTTTTCATGAATTAATAGAATGTCAACATACCACAGTTTAAAATGGAGTCGCATAGGACTTTCCAAGGTGACCACAACTGTCAATCAATTACTGTTAGAAGCTCAAATTCCAATCTTACTCTTTCTGCCAAAGAAATGGGGCTATAAAACCCACTTCATGATGCAGAACATAGCGTTTTACAGGAGGGGCTGAACTGAGGGCACAGACATATAACTCAAATTTTTCAGATCAGAGAAAACAGGCTGTCACTGAGCCACACAAAAGAAGATAAAATTCATTTAAGGGTAATAAGTAGCAAGCAGTAGGAATCTTTCAGTGCGTACCAAAGGCGGGGGCGGGGGGGGGCACTTTTAAGTCAGACAATACCCTTGGTTATTTATTTACAGTGTTTGAAAAATCACTGGTGTGGTGTAGACTAATTTCTCTGCAATTAGAATGAAAAGCTCCAATAAATCTAAGTGTGTGAAGCAAAAAAAAAAAAAAAAAAAAGGTTAAGGGAGGAAACAGCATATAGACTGAATGAGAATATAGATAATTTTCTTCACCCTCCCTGGCTAAAGTTTTCATCAATTTTTAGTGGGGAGGAATTTGAAGTTATCTCAATACCAATATATGACACATATAAACCACATATTATAAATAATATGCAATATGTATTAAGTCCTATTTATCTTAAGTAGATTGCACAGTACATTATGTAATTGTATGTTAAGTAGAATGCTATAAAAACATAACTCTATGGACACAATCAGCAAATAACTTCATTTTGCTTCTTTAGATTTGCACATTGGGACTGTTTTTCTTTTGCTCCTGTGTGAAAACTTACTCAGGCTAAATAATCCTCTGGTCAGTCTTATAAAGTAGAAAATCTCACAGTTACTGAAAATAATGAACACAATCTTAATGCAACAATTAAATATGTTTAGTTCTAAGCAATTCCACCTTAGTTTAATAAAAGACCTTCTCACATCACCAGGGCTCTGTAACCTGCAAGGTCCTTAATGTAGTAAGCTGCATTCCAGTTTTATCTGGTCAGTTAATACTGTATTAGCCCCTACGAATTCAATGACACTCATTTTCTCTAAGTTAAGTCAGCTTCACCTCTTCCCGTGACTTCACTAAAAAGAAATCAATACAATTTCACACTCTTTTGCAAGGGATCTATACCTGGTCCATATAAAACACATACTCTTTTCCTGAACAAATTCTAGACTGCAGGTCAATATCACTGCAGTTACTGGTTCACATATTACACTCTCAGTGTTTCCATTAAACAAGTCTTGCTAGGTTTGAGGTGAGGAAAGAATCCCAACTTCCTATCCTCCTATTTTCTTAAGCCTGATGGTGTTTGTGTGTTCAGTCGCTCAGTCATGTCCGACTCTTGCGACCCCATGGACTGTAGCCCGCCAGGCTCCTCTGTCCACGGGATTTCCCAGCAAGACTACTGGAGTGGGTTGCCATTTCCTTCTCCAGGGGATCTTCTTGACACACAGATCAAACCTGCATCTCTTGCATCTCCTGCATTGGCAGGTGGATTCTTTACCACTGCTCTACCTGGGAAGCCCCAAAAATCTGATAAAGTGTGGACAGATAGATGATAGAGAGATAGGTAGATAGATAGATAGATGTAAAATACAGACAGCCTTCTCCTCAGAGAACAGGGACAAGGCAGAGATGACTCACTGTGGCATCTTCTGGATGCTCCCTCCATCCCCATTTCCAAAGCCATTCATCAATCATTCTATGAGGCACATGAATGCCACCAGGGGGATGGCATCAACAATCAGGATAAGTTGCACTTATAACCCTTATATATACCTCCAAAAACAAAGATTAGCCTCAGTTATTCAGACTGAACCGAGACTCCACAGCCTACCAGCAGACCGGAATGCCATGTTGGAGGCCGTCCACCTGCCCCTCCCCAACTCCCTAAGGGGCACCAACAATTGTAAACAATGCTTTATTTCCAAGGATGCTATGTGTACTCCTAAAGCTAAGTCTTGTATGAAAGCCAGTCCTTATCTTCACTTCTTCCTCAAAACGTGGTTTGCATTCTAGGGGTGCTCACAGAAATACAACCAATAGATCACAGAGGCCTCAGATGACTCCAAACATCTCTCAAAAATGAGGCTGACCTGGTTTACTGAGGAAAGAGTCCCAAAAGTACAACTTACCCACATACACCGTAATTTATGTTTACCCTGTAAGCACTTGCTCTTACAGTGGGAATCCTCCAGTTAGAACGGGTATTACTACATTTGTCCCTGATTTTGTCTAACTTAATACATCACTTTGACTTAGGAAGGTCATCAAACCATCTTCAGTTCACTGGTCAGGAAGGTAATGGTGATAGAATTGCCCTAGACTTCCTCCTAGATGGCCAAGGTAGAGTCTGCGCAACACACTAATATTTCCTGTGGTGCCTGGATTAATATCTCAGGCCCAGTGGAAATGTCAATTACATAACCTAAAGAGAAAGCTACCTGTATTTCTAAGGTAGACAATAGCAGGATCTGTTCAGTTGGGTCTGTGACCCTGGGGGGACAGAGGGATACCTGAGGACAATCCTGAAGTTGGCTTCACCCTGATATCTGAGATCACATTGCCAGCAGTCTTCAAGAAAAGTCGTTGGAGATGAACAGATGTAGTTTCAGTTTCTGCTGGTCATCTTTATCAGAGTGGTTGACACAGTGCTGTAGTTAAGAGAAAATTCTTCAGAAGTTAATATAGTGACAGCTCTCCATAAATCTCTTACATGTCTGTCTATCTTGGATGCAGAGGTACTAACTAATTTTTGTTCTGGAGCAAAAAGTAGTCATGCTTAATGTCCAGTGTGATAAGCATAATCTCTTTTTTAGGCAAAGTTCAGGCATGCTTATTACCCATTAGGAAAGACTTGAGTTCCCTAAGTACAGATTACTCTTGAGTCTATGTACAAGCATCCACCTGGGCACATGAGCAATATCCACATGGTATTTGTGGGGTAAGGAGAGCTGTTACAACTACGCACATGCTCACGCTTCCTTGCTGTGCTATGAGTAATAAATACCTTTGTCTCTGACCCAGAAGCTCATGTCTTCTTCCAAGATTCATGAAACTGTGGTAGGTAGACTAACTTATTAGTTTATAGATAGAGTAAAATCTTCACAGTATTTTGCAGATATTGAAGGCTATTTTAGTATTACGAAATACCATTTTGAGTATACAAAGATTTGTACAGTGTACATTATTTTTACTAAATTTTAGCTTCATAATGGCTCAGACGGTAAAGAATCTGCCTGCAATGCAGGAGACTGGGATTCGATCCCTGGGTCAGGAAGATCCTCTGGAGAAGAGAATAGCTACCCACTCCAGTATTCTTGTCTGGAGAATTCCATGGACAGAGGAGCCTGACGGGCTACAGTCCATGGGATCACAAAGAGTCGGACACAACTGAGCGACTGAACAACAAGAGAAGAGACAGCCAGCCAGCCAAGGTCATGAAGGGTGTTTGTGACTTTGCTAACATGGATAATTTTGTGAGATAAATCAGCTGGGAGGATAACATGAGTAAAAACAGAAACAAAAATCTGTAAAGGGAAAAAAAAATGAGACATTTACTCCCAGTAAAGGTAAGAAACTTAAAGTGAATAAGAAAAAGTAAAATAGCGAGAGTCAACTGTTTTGTGCAGCATAAACTTTAACATCCAGTGAAAATTAGGAGCTCAAAGTTTTTGAGCAATTTTCTTGGTTGTATTTATTGAATTCTCTTACTTCCCTAGGACTAGGAAGGTTACATCAGATTCACACTCCAAATGCATTGCTTTTCCCTCGGGTGTTTGTCAGCATAGATCCAGCGACATTTAACTTCCAATGAATCTGAAAGCATTTTATTAACACAGAACACTTGAGTTAACAATTTGCATTCTGCCAAAGATTTTCACCTCACAGTGACAGCGCTATTTCTTCTGAGTAATTTCGAACACTAACCAGGGAGGACAAACAAAGGCTTTTGAATCTCTTGATGTTTCTACATAAAAGCTACACCTTATTTCCATTCTGGTTCAGCAAGCCCAACAGTTTTTTGAAAGAAACAAGAGGCTTCATTTTGAGGCTGATTTATGGAAGCAGTCGTGCTCAGCTGAACAGGTGGTGTGTTCCCCCGGGCCAGAACAGGGCAGATGGATCAGTCTTCACTGTTGTTGGTCATTAATGGTGAGCATCTGTCTCCCTGGAGAAGTGAGACAGAGCATGACTCATCAACCGCATTTCAATGTATTTTTGCAGTGACTCAACCACTTCATCTTAATGGACTTGACCAACTATTTCCCTTCCTTCCATTATACACCACAGCTTTAGTAATAAAAGTGATTGATTTGTAAATTCATACAAGTTTCACTTTTTCCTTTTAATATGTAATCCTACTTTATAAATAGGAGGCTGTACCCATTCCGTGGTGGATTTGAAGGCGTATGGGTAATGCTGGCTTCGCCTGAGTATTCATCTTTATTGACACTACAGTTCCTGAAACATCCACATTACATATTTATTCCATCAGTGTAAGACATTTGTCCTCAAGTGTCTCCTTTTCAAATGCACATTCTCCCTAAAGGAATGCTGAAGCATTAGCAGTTATCAGTGAGTTCTTCTGACAGATTCATCTCACCAGGAACAGGACAAGTGAGTTTTGATAACAGTAGTAATGGCCAGGTTCACAGTGTAAGAGTGGTTTATCCTATCTGGCTCTGCACCATGATTACTTGGAAGCTTTTTAAAAATAAGAGCTTTCAGACTTCATTTCCAGAGACTCATTTAGTAGATCTGAGTGGGGCTCCAGGATATACTTTTATTTAAGAAGACTGAGTGATGCTAATGCAAGTTGTTACTAGACCAATGTTGGTGAAAAATTCATAGGACCTCCTCTACCAAAGACAACTTAGGTAACATCTGAGACACTGCCTTCGTGTGTGTGCCTCTGTGTGTGTGCACTATGTTGGTGGTGGTGGAAGAATGGGTGTGTGTGTGCCCAGTCACTCAGTGATGTCTGACTCTTTGTGTCCCTATGGACTGCAGCTCTCCAGGCTCCTCTGTCCAGGGGATTTCCCAGGCAAGAATCTAGAGCTGAATGCCATTTCCATCTCCAGGGAATCTTCCCAACCCAGGGATTGAACCCGCATCTCCTGCATTGGCAACTGGATTTTGTACCACCGAGCCACCTGGGAGAGGGCCAGAAGCATGGGATAGTTCAGTAAACTGTATCCTCCAGGTCAGTAGAAACCTTGTGAGGGACACGACCTCCGGTGCCTAAGAGAAGGCCTGCTACCTAGTAATTGCACAATACTTTTTGAATAGATGGATATATTAATGATGAAGGTGTGAGGGAGAAAATAAGAGGGAAGACAAGACAAAGAACAATCTAATCTTAATTTTGGCCTGCTCATATTTTTTTTCTTAATGGGCTAAAAAATGCCATAACAACAGAATTTAACAATGGTCTCATTATATTAAAATTTTCTCCTTTCTTTATGGCAACAAGTAACTCATACTGAACACAGTTGGCCCCAGTTGAATAAATGAGTGAGAAAATGAAATGGAAAAGTAATAATATAAAGTTCTGTAGCTTCAGAATTGGCCTAAGGTCACCACAATCTATTTAAATTATTTTACTTCTCAAACCAGATATTTGCCATGTTTGCCCAGAGAAGATGATATATGAATTAGCTGTCAGAAAGAGGAAAGCTGTTGAAAAGAAACTAAAAAAAGAAAATGGAGTTTCACTGCTGTTCTGAGATCTTGGGTGAGGCATTAAAAATCTTTGAGATTCTGTTTTCCAATGTGTCAATTCATTAATGCAGCATGGAAAATAATGTGGAGAACTATAATATGCATTACATGTGATTAAAAGGAGTGAAAGCATACTAAAGTCGAAAGTAATATCATCATTTTGCTCCTCAGAGTGAGGACATTATTTCTTCATGGGTTTTCTTCTTCACTCTGCCCATTCTAGTCAATGAAAAAAGTTGGATTAGATTAATCTCTTAATTATTTCCTTTAAATGGTTGAAAAAAGGTTGAGCTTGATTTCCATTTGATAAGATTCCCATGGGCCTAGGGCCTTCAAGCAACTTCATTCTCTTCTAGTTGCTAAAAATTAGATGTGTGAGCACAGTATAGTATGTACAGATACAAATATGTATTTTATATTATACACCTAAATGTATACACATATGTGTGTGTATATATATATGGAGAAAGAAAGAGATGTATTAGGATACAAAGGATTTTAGAAAAAAAAAAGAGTGAAGAGACAACATGATTTTAAGATGATATACTTGGAAAGGGATGCAGCTCAAAAGACTACATATATCTTTTTCATGGGCAATTATATATTTCAGAGGTGCTTGACTATGTACTGACAGGGTCCAGGTTACAGTCTTAGAGTTTAGTTGGTGATTACAAGTGATCTTTTCTGGAGTTGAAGAAGACAATTGTAAGGCTAGCGTGTTTTAGATGGGTGTTTTCCACAAATCATTAAATTTAGTGTACTACAACTGTTAGCTTCCAATATGCTAAAAATTGTCATTTAGTCAGTATTGCGCCAGGAGTCTCAACAGTCCTGCCAAATAGATACCATGATGCCCCTTTTAATTTGGACTTAGACACACAGAGGTTCAAAAAACCTACCCAAGTTCACATGGGTAATAAATAATAAAACTGGACTCATTATGGCTTATGGAAACCATGAATGCAAAGGGAAGATAAGGTTAGCCAGGAGGAAAACAGAAGTCCATCAATTATAAGGGGGATTACCGAGCAAGTTTGAGATGAAGGAAAACAACAGAGGTGGGCTGGATTTTATTCAGTGGAAAATAGTTACCGAAATCAGAGCTAAGAAAACTTGCCTCAAGCTTCTTTCCTTCCAGAGCTCTGAAGTAAAGTTATTGCTTTGCTGACACAGATGGATGACCAGGCTGTTTCCCAGACTGAAATGGTTTCACCTTTGTAGTCCAGGCAGCCGTGCATGCCCTGCTTTCAGGATATGTGACACACACAGCTCGCTGGTGTGAGAAGCTGGCGGCATCTCCTCTAGGCTCCCCTGGAGCTGCCCGGAAGGCACGTCCAAGCCCAGGTCCCGCCTAGTCCTCTGGCTTCCACAAGATTTTGAACTGCTGCGGAGTCACAGACACGTGCTCAGAACTGAACACTGCCCTGCTCGGCTTCACAGAAGAAACCTATGGTGTGATGAAACTGACAAAATGGACTGCTTTTCTTGAATTCGGAATGATTCTGAACCCTTGAGATTCTTAGAGAACTTAAAAACTCCTATGGAGATTCATTGGAAGGACTGATGCTGAAGCTGAAACGCCAGTACTTTGGCCACCTGATGCAAAGAACTGGCTCATTTGAAAAGACCCTGATGTTGGGAAAGATTGAAGGCAGGAGGAGAAGGGGATGACAGAGGATGAGATGGTTGGATGGCATCACTGACTCAATGGACGTGAGTTAGAGTAAACTCCGGGAGTTGGTAATGGACAGGGAGGCCTGGCGTGCTGCAGTCCATGGGGTCACAAAGAGTTGGACACGCCTGAGTGACTGAACTAAACTGAACTGACTGATGGAGATTCAGATATGCTCAGGAATCAAGGATCAAACTGCTGTCTCCTGTGTCTCCTGCACTGGCAGGCAGATTCTTTACCACTGCGCCACTGGGAAGCCCTCAGAAACCATAGCCCACTTTTAGATGGACTATGACCCCAGGAGAGAGACTTTCATCTTTACTTGGTGATACCTTAAGGACTTTTCTGTCATGGGGGTGGAGCCAACAGCCTCACCTTGAGCACTTGGGGGAAAACCAGGGAATGAAGCACACTTGGAGCAATGGCTGAAGTGGGGGTTTTTTGGTCCTGCATCAAAGGATGACCTGAATGACTTCTTTTTTCAACTGGTTTCTTCCTAGCCCTTTACCTTGAAGCTTGCAGGCAAAACGATTCCGGTTGAACCTTTTGTCTAGTCACTTGTATTTATCTTGAAAACTTGATACTTTCCTCCCTGACTCTGCCTTATTACTCTGATTTAGATGAAAGAAAAGAATTATGAGAAAAAAACTGTTATTGAACACATAATACATGATAGGAACTGTTCTATGGACTTTACATGTATTAACTTATTTAATCTTTACAGACGTTAAAGATAGATTCTGTTAAGCTGTCCACTTTACACAGGCTAAAACTGAGACACAAAGGAAGTTAAAATAATTTTCTCACGAGTTCAAATAATTGACAGAGCCAGGATCCTAAGAGTACAAAGCAGTATATAAACCAATGAATGAGCTCCTAGTATTTAGAGCTGGGAATGAAAATTCACATAGAAAAACTTGTCTGAGAAATTTCCATTTCTGCTGCTAGATTTTAAACTGGCAGAAAGGAGTGGGGATATCATAAAAAAGAAAGAACCTAAATAAAGAGATAAAAGGTATATTAGGACTAGCAGATAAAAGTCAGAAAGGATTGACATGTAAATGCTTATTTGAATACTAGTTAGAAATAGTATGATACAATAACAAAAGTTACTGATTATTAGCTCAAAATTTTAGACAGGAATAGGTAAGCTACATAAATCCATTCAGGGGCTTTCGTGGAGTGACATGACAAAAACCCTGATTAATGAAGAATAGTCTGACAGCTGTGGAAAGAAAAAGCTAGTAGAGAAAAAGACCTAATGCATGAGCATATGATAGGACTGAAAGAGTGTTGTTCAGTCACTAAGTGAAAGAATGTAGCTATAAAAAATGCAAAGGGTTAAATTCCTGAGGCATTATTCTACAAGAACAAATGGAACCCAGAAATGTTAAATATGAGTGAAGAGTCAAGTTAAGATGCTTCCACTATTTTAAATGTGATGAACAGGAAAACTGGAGTAATGTTTGAAAGAGAAAAGCTACAAAATTATGGCTGACATATAGGTAACAAAATCATTGATTTGCATTTGGTATCACATGCCTTTAAGTCCTGCGTAACTGATGTTTTCTCTGAAACATTTTTTTTATAGAATATAGGAACAGAGAAATATTAACTAAAAGAATACGGCTGTAAGTCAACTTGCCCACTAGTAGCGTGGTTGTTTATTTAATAGACGGTCATTGATCCCCTACTTGTATGTCAGACGCTGGATTACCTGGGGCACACATTATTGAACAAGATCCCAACTGACCCTGCCTTCACGGGTAGGATGGATGTGCGTGAACTCTGCTTTGTCACTCAGCCGTATCTGACCCTGTGTGACCTCATGGATTGTAGCCCGCCAGGCTCCTGTGTCCGGGGGACTCTCCAGGCAGGAACACTGGAGTGGGTTGCAGTGCCCTCCTCCAGAGGATCTTCATGACTCCGGTTTCGAACCAGTGAACTAGGGTGTGACAAAAGGGGAAGATTTGGTACTGAGGGGTCAGTGGAGCTAAGCTGATGTTGCCATGAGGAATTATATTTAAATGAGTGTCACAAGTAGAGAAAATTTTGAGACTGTCTGAATTGGGGAGTTTAGCACAGTGGAGGACTGATGACTTCTCTCCACCGTCTAGGTTAAGATGGGTCCATTTGAAGACACTCAGGAGGACCAGGTTTTAAACAGGAAGCATGATGGTGAGTTATAAGGAAACAGTCTTTCTCAGTATTATTTGTTCAAAGAATAATAATATAAAAATACAACATAAATATATAGATGCACATATTGTTGGGGCTTCCCAAAAGGCTCACTGTTAAAGAACCCGCCTGCCAATGCAAGAAGCCCATGCTGGGAAGATCCCCTGGAGAAGGAAACGGCAACCCACTCCAATATTCTTGCCTGGGAAATCCTATGGACAGAAGAGCCTGGTGGGCTACAGTCCATGGGGTCGCAAAAAATTGGACATGACTTAGCTACTGAAAAACAACAACAATGCACATATTGTATGTCACCTTAAACTTCGAGTAAAAACTTACATATTTTTTAAAAAACTATGTTAAATTTTTTTTCAGATTAATTCAAAATTTTAAAAGACTGAGATGGCAATATTGTACATACAAAAGAAGTGCATGGACTAAAAGAAACCCTGATTCAAATCTCACCTCTGACAAAGTTATAATTCTCTGCGTCTCAGCTTCAACATGGAGGAAAATTATAAGCTAACAGTTCTATTAGGATTCTTAGGACATTTGTTGCAGCAGTAATACAAATACAACACAAAAGCAGTATTTTATTTATCTCTACGTGCATGAAATAATTCAGCTGATCTCAATATTGAATACAGTGAGAATTACACAAGCAAAAATATGAACCTAATAGGAAACTGTGTTCTTGTGATACAAGGATATGTTAAATTATTTTTTTTCTATCACACATACACCAAAAATCTCCATAGAAAGTAAAATGATAGCATGTACATAGAAGGCAATTAATAAATATTTATAAATTATATTATTAAAATAATTAAGGTGAGGGAAGCCCTCTGTAGAGGGCAAGATGGGTTGGGAAGCATCCAGTTTACATTGACAGAGATAGTTGGAGATAGAGTATTAGCTTGGGAAATTAGCATATGCATAGGAAAACTAGAGCTTTAATTGGAATTGTACAGAAATGAAGGGACAAAGGCAGTGCAGAATACTCCAACTGGAAAGAAAGATATAAAAATATTATCCAATCAATCTCTAAAGGTCTCTTTTTTAAAAAACATGTAATTTATACGTGATGATAGATGTTCACTAAATTTACTTTGGTAACCATTCCAGGATGTCAAATGATTATGCTTTACACGTAATTACAGTGTTACATGTCAATTATATCTCAATAACACTGGAATGAAACATGAAATAAATTTCAAAAATTAAAAAAATAAAACACATAATTTAAAAGTTGGTATACACTTAATATTTGAAAATTGACTTTCTTTCAAATTATATCAAGTCTGATAGCATTTTCCTCCAGAAAAGTTAATCCTGCTAAAATGGTCAATGTTTCACTACATATATTTTATGAGAACATTTTTCTACATTTATTCACCTTCACAGAAAAAAATGTCAGCAAGATTTCATTACTAAGATTTAACAAGGAATTAAAAACCTGAGAATGTAATAATCAGAACATAGTTTCTTTCAAGTAATTTTACTAATATTTCTTTTTAGCTAATTAAAAATGGACTGCTCAAAATAATATCACAGTATTAAAATGTTTTTAGAAACTTTATTGGCCATGTCCATACCCCCTGCAATCTCAGAATCTGTATTATATCAAAAGGATAGATGTCCAGAACTCTAACTAGATCCGTTGAGGCAAACTTACATTTCGAGCAATAATAAATGGTTGCATGTACAATTTGAAGGTGTACCACACAGACAACTTTTCTATGAGGAGAATAGCTAATTATATAAATTTATAGCAAAACTTTACAAAAGTTTTCTGTACACCAACTTAATGAGAGCCAAAGATTAGTAGTTCCATCGCACCTGTAGTTTGCAGTATATTCCTCATACTAATATTCTTACATTGCCTAGCTGCAATGTAACCAAGAAGTATGTATCGATTGCCATCACACACTCCTTGGCTCAGTCTTTTCCCTAAGTTGTAACCTCTGAGACTTAGTTATTTGAATTTAAAAGACTTAGTTATTTGAAAAAAGTTATAGATCTGGCATTGTTCCCTAGGGTAGATGGATGACAGACAGTTTAATAACTATTTTTTTAAATGATTTATAAGGTAAGTTGAAGAATTTCTATTTTAACATCAATTTAGACAATTTTTAAATTACTCCACCTTATCCTCCTTTCCTATACCTCATCCTACCCCATCCCAGAAAAGTCGCTCTCAGCACCTTGCAACAGGCTGAAGATGTCAGGACGAATGCATGCATCATGGTCCTACTGCCGTGAGCTCACAGATTGGAAGGGTGGTCCAAAAGCCACGCTCTCAGGTAACAGTGCTGCTCTGTGAAGATCAGTCACGGTGTTCCATTACTAAAACCATATCATGATACTCTTTTGATAGTTAGTAGAAAATTAACTTGACTGGCACTTTAAGTACCTCTCTGACACATTTTCCTTAAACCTTTGGCATATGTCAATAGTCACCTGTTAGTAAGAGCTAGCTGATAATTTAATGAATGAATAAATAGCAAGAACCTATTAATGTTACCATTCCTGGACTGTGGTTTGTGTTAATTAAATATGTGTCAAATCAATGAATAGGAAAATTTTAAAAGAATCATGTTTAGCTGCACTATTTTTTAAAATTTTGCAATAAGCCCACATGCTTCTGGCACATTCCATAAATATTAATTCTATTAAATAATTTACTTAATAAATATATTCCTTGTCCTGTGTTCAGCACCAGGGGTTTGTCAGCCCATAGCCTCATGAAGTTTAGAGTCTAGTGCACCACTTCCCAAAACTGAATATGCATATGAATCACTGGGTCATTATTAAAAAGTAGATTGATTGTATAAGGACAAGATCAAATAGTCTGCTTTTCTAACAGGATCCCAGGTGGTGCCAACGATGTTATATACATGGACCACACATTAAGTAGAAATGATCCAGCATTAGAGACTGACACAGTATAACTAAACAAACAAAATGTAAGATTAATTATGACAACATGCTACAAAAGAGACATGTGATGGGGAGTTTGTCCTGACAGGCTGAAACAGGGAAGTCATTCCTAAGGAAGTAAGAAAAATGAGTTGCCACCTGAAAGACAGGAGACGTTATCTCAGAGAAAGAAAAGGAAAGAGAATCCATGGAGAGAACAGTGAAACAGGGAAAAGTCAGCCTTTCCTGGCAACAGTATAGTCACAAACACTCTCAAATATACAGAATGGTCAAATCAGTCACTTGGTCACCTGATAACTTCTCAGGGCATCATCTTGAGATTGATGGTTCAATGTGGAATTACATAATGCTTTGCATGTCTACACTTCGATCTATTTTGTGAATATTTGTCTTCTGAACCAAATATTGCGTCTATATTCTCAATTCACTTAACAGCACAGACTCTGTGCTGTGAAGTTGTTAAGAAACAGAGTAATGAGGGGATGTGTGAATAGAGGAGGTTTAAATCTAGGTTTTTCATGTGCTGACTTGGTCAAATTCTGAGCAAAAACAGAGCATAGTTTCCCACATATTGCACAATAAGCTCTCTGTAACATTGAACTTCACACTCCTGTCTGCATGAAACTGGGTTTTCTAAAAACATCTTCACAAAAACAGAATGTAGACATACATTGCTATAAAATTAAAAATATATTATCAATATCAAATATTATAATGATATAAAAATACATGTACTACCTATAAAATTTAATTTCATATTATGCTATTTGGTAATAAACTTACCAAATTAAGTTTATTTGGTAATAAACTTTACTAACCTAAAATATGGTTTCCTAATATGTCTTATACATTTGGTTGCATATTTTTTGTAGCAAAACTGCTTCAGATTCATAGAAAGGAATTAATAATATTAACATCACAAGTTTATTAAAGAAGTTTTTACTTTTAGATCTATCAAGTTTATTAAACAAGAGTTTTTACTTTTGCAGTTATAGGATATACCTCTTCTCTAAATCTAGTATGTTTTGATTTCTCACCAGGAAGGAAACTTTATCAGGAATGCAGAGTCAAGTGGATGCTCATCTAACACTTTCCCCATGGAATCTCTTTAGTCTACTAAAATATGAAAGAAACATGTGACAGGAAAGATATTTTGAAACCTGAACTTTGCACATTTATTCCAACACGATTCCAACATTTTTGCTCAAAGAAATGTTCCAGCCTTTTTTGTACTGTGGCCTTGTCGATCTAGTAGAGACTAGGAGATCTGCTTGTCAAGAAAGGAGAGAATGAAGACAAAATTTCAGAAAAATTAGAGAAAATGAGTGACGGAATTGGTGTAGAGAAGTAGCTAAGAAGCCACAAAGAGGAGAAGTGGAGACACAAAGAGGAGGAAAAAATGTCAAAGGAGGAAAACTTACAACTGGAGAAATCAAGTCCTCAAACATGGGCTAGGGTAGACTTGCCCATGGTAACATATAGACAGACGTCAGCGGCTGACTCGGGAGAAGTTTAGTCCTTGCTCAGTCTTCGAAGATAAGATAGCTCTTTGGTCCAGTCAGTACAAAGGGAAAAGCTCTATTTCACCCAAAATCAAGTCACAAACACCTTCTGTCTTCTTGGAAATGAAACACATTCTTTTGCTCATATGGCATTGATCAAAGATAGCTTCAAGGGAAGAAGAGAAACATAGTCTAGCTTTGGGCTCAGGAAGAAATCAAAGGTTTTAGTAAACAGCCAGTGATTTTCACTACAGCTCCAGATTAAAGTAAGTTACAGAAGTCATAAGCATGGCATTAGGGAGAGGTTTCAGGTGACAGATGACAATGCCAGATAGGTAGGTAGATAGATCATAGTTAGGTGACAGATAGGTAGATAAATAACAGATGATAGATAAATTATATTATAGATGATAGATACATAATAGATGATTGATAGGTAAGTAGATGATATAGAGGTAGATAGATGATAGGTAGATAGATGATAGATACATATAGATATATAGATAGACATGATATATAAGCTATTCTCTAAAAATCTGGGGACCCTCTTTAGGACTGCATAATCTATTCCACTTTACTTTATTAACTTTAAAGCTATTTAGAAACAATTAAGAAGAGATATTTTGGATCTCCCATATAAGCAGCAAATATCTACAGAGCTGAACTGACTTCCTTGACTTAATGCTACCCTCCTGTATTGCTTCTTTCTCAGGCTTTACATTTTTTTTCAAAGGTTTAGTAAAAATCAGTATGTACTAGCTTCTTTATTGCATAAGAAGAGCCAGCTGAGATGATCTTATCTGATAACCCAAAAGATTTGGTTCCAGCCTTTGAGTGATGGCGCTGTATTCTCCCGTTCGCTCTGCAGGAACTGTGTAACAGAGGATTCTGATGGACCTTTGCTGTGGGGGCGGTGCGGGGGGTCACATTAAAGTCTCAGCTGACATACTGCAACACCTAAATGTCGAGAAGCACAGATGTGTCTGGAGTTTTTCAACCAAAGTGCCAACATTGTATTCTGCCAGTATCAAAAATGTTGCTGACTGAGGATTAAGGGACATGGCTTAGTCTGTTGTGTTATTGGTGAAGGGAGGATAAACTGGGAGAAGATGCTACAATATCAAAAGTGGGCCTAATGAAATTCTGAGAAATTTACTCCTTTGCGTTAAGGGTAGACTATGGATCCTGCCCACCTGAAGCTGGCTGATGTCCAGAGGCTGCTAACAGCTCCTGCTGAAGGACTTCTCAAAGAATTGTTTGTGAGCACGTGTCAGAGTTTCAGTTCAAGCTTATAATTAACGGAAATGCTCCTGAGAAAGTCAAAACAAAGATTTCCTCTTGGCAGAGAAACATTATAGGAGAAAAAAAATGTTGGCTAGATACTCATTTTTAGACTTGATACACAAAACGATTTCTGATTAGGACTATTGGCATAGTCACAAAGCTGGCTAAAAATGAATGTCCTTTAAAGGGAGAGAGGTGTGTGAATCTCAGTTCCCAGAGAGCACTCAATTCCAATCATATCAAAGGCTGCTCAAGCATTTTGCCAGGAATGCGAGACTTTCCAGGGAGGACTCTTAAACTCATGAAAAGTTGCTGCCTACACAATTTTCTCTCAGACTTGAGGGAATACCCTCATTCCCTGAAAGTCAAGTTAATATTTTTCTTTCAGGTCATCCACAGATACGAAACTAACACTTGGTCACACTGAGCCAAGTGACATTTCTGTTAGGATCCCATTAAGTAATCACACACATAAAAGGAAAAGCTATTTGGAAACTAAGTGAATGAAAAATCTTTAAAAGCTCCACAGATATTTGTAAAAAGTTTAAAACATCTAAAGCATCTATATGTAAGTTATACCATCTGCCACAAACACAATCTTTATCCCACTGTTCTTTTATAAACTAGTGAGTTTTGCATTATCATGCCCATCTCATGGCTATAATTTTAAAACGAAAGCTATTAGATCCCTGTTTGCTGTCTGTCTGTATGTTTCTGTATGTCTGTGTGTATATGTTATGGGTATATGATATTATGTGTGTCTTAAAAGTTCAATCTTGATTCATTGTGAGAAGTTCTGCAAAATAGATTTTTAAAAAGCCTTGTATGGTCAATTCTTGCCGCACTTACACAAATAATTTGTTTTTGTGGTTGTTTAGTCACTAAGTCATGTCCGACTTTTGCAACCACATGAACTGTAATACACCAGGCTTCCCTGTCCTTCACTATCTCCCGGAGTTTGCTCAAATTCATCCTCATTGAGTCAGTGATGCTACCTAACCATCTCATCCTCTGCCACCCCTTTTTCCTTTTGTCTTCAATCTTTCCCAGCATCAAGATCTTTTCCAATGAACCAGTTCTTTGCATCAGGTGGGCAGAGTATTGGAGCTTCAGCTTCAGCATCAGTCCTCCCAGTGAATATTCAGGGTTCATTTCCTTTAGGATGGACTGATTTGATCTCCTTGCTGTCCAAGGAACTTTCAAGAGTCTTCCTCAGTATGGCTACCTGTGCCCTGTTGGACATTCAGCAGCATCCCTGGCCTCTACCCATTAGATACCAGTAGCACCTCCCAGTTGTGACAACACAAAACATCTCCAGACATTACAAAATGTTGCGGGGAGGCGGGTTGCGGGGGCCGCAAAATTGCTTCTGTTACACATGGAAGGGACAGATTCAGAGGCTTATTATGAATGGCTTTTTGGGGGACAAAGCATTTAAGTTAAAGCCTGAGTGCTCTGAGTGCAGAGAAAACTACATGCAAACAGCCAGGAAGGCAAGATAGAGTGCACTGTATGATAAAGGCACCTGCTTTGTAATGGCAGATGTTAAAGTATAGAGGGGAAAGGGTGAAAGCTGGAGATGAAGCACCCGCAGGGATGCAGGAGTGAGGACAGGAATGCCTGTGTATGTCCCACTAGACATTTAAATTCTATGCTAAAAAAAATTTAAAAATAAAAAATAAACTCTATGCTAACAGTGGCAATGAATCACAGAAAGGACTTTGGACAGGGACAATAGTAACATAAGCAGATCTGTAGTTCAGCACATCATCCCAAATTCAGGGCTTTCCGTGAATGGCAGGCAAACGAGACTATAGGTAGTGAAGCTTAACAAGGGAGTTGAGGAGGTAAATAAATATGAAATGGTGATGATTCAGGATGCATACTAGTACTGGGGAAGGAGAAACATGGGGCCACTTGAGCAAAATTCTAGGGTAGAATTGATTGAGCTTGAATTATACTAATATGGTATATGAGCAAAAGAGTCAAGAAGACAAATCTTTGTCTGGGCAGTGGGTATATGATGGATGGTGCTATTTATTGAGGCTAAAGACAGTAGAGGTGTGGGGGGGGTGTATACTTTTGTGGGGACTCATTGAGAACACTTTTAGACATGACATAACATAAAGATCTCAGAGAAATTTATACAGATTGGGCAGCAAAATATATGAAAAAGTGAAAGTGTTAGTCGCTCAGTTGTGTCCAACTCTTTGCAACCCCATGAACTCCTCCACCCATGGGATTCTTCAGGCAAGAATACTGGAGTGGGTTGCATTCCCTTCTGCAGGGGATCTTCCCAACCCAGGGATCAAACCTGGGTCTCCCGCACTGTAGGCAGTTTTTTTTTTTTTTTTTTTTTTTTTTTTTTACCCCCTGAGCCAACGGGGAAGCCCAGTATATATATGTCTGGAAAAAAATTCAGGCTGAAAAAAATTACATTCATTCTTCAGTTTTTAAATTAAAATCTTGGAATTCCAGCTTGTGACTCCAGGTCCTTCTAAAGGCAGGAGATGGGAAGAGATTTAAACCCACAGGTTTTACTGGGGAAAACGGGTGTGTGAAAGAAAACAGCAAGGCAGTTACTTGAGGTTGGGAGAGTCATCAGGCTGCCAAGCAAGCATGACCCCAAGTGAAGAGAGGGAGATAAAGTCGGATGAAAGGGAGCCAACACTCTGTGGGTCTAAGAAAAATTCAGTAACGTGAGCAGAGAGAGCTGGAGCCCAGATCAGCCATCGGAGGAGTCCCAGGCTCTCAGATCTACAAGCTGCCTGAGTTTTGGGGCCACACCTGTTACCTTCTGGGATCAGAGCTGTCAGTGGACTGCGGAGCAGGAGTCGGGACTCTTGATTCCTAAGGTGCTGCAATGAAGCACCGCAACCTTGGAGGCTTCAGATAACAGAGATTTATTGTTCTATTGTTCTGTATGCCCGAGGTCCAAAGTCAGTATCAACTGGGCCACGGACAAGATGTCTCCTAGACACGCCCCCTCGAAAAGCTCCAGGGGAATAATCTATTCCATGCCTTTTCCAGGTGTTGACATCTTGATGAGCAGTGTCTAAACTTGAGAGAGAGAGAGAGAGAAGTCCCAGTGGAAGCACTCTAGGCTGCCACATGATTTAAGGATGTTTCCCCAAAACTGTTGGGAATCCTGGAGCCATAGGAGACAATCACAGGACTCTGATGTCAGCCAGGGACAGGTCTGTCTTAAACACGCATGTTGCACACAGTGCTTGTGAGCTAACACAGCCATCCTTAAAACTGCTGTTAATAAATACATCGCCCCCCTATTAGAAAATACTTGTGTCCATATTGCTTTCTAATAAATAGGGTCCAGACATTCCAGTCTGGCCTTCTTAGCTCTCTATTCCATGCCCCTACAACCCTTGGAGTCATCAATTTCTGACCTTTCATGAAAATTATATTCCTTGCTATACTTACCACTTTTTAGTTTCTAGACTTTGGGTAATGCTATTAAGTCCTCTGAAATGTGTTCTTTCCATCATTTGCTAAAATTATCCTTCATCTGTAATTTCCAACCTGAACAACCATGGGATTTCTCTGATCTCCTCAGATGAAATGACCTTTGGTATTCCTAAACTCATGGACGTATTCAGTTTTCTCTTTATATGTGAAATATAGCATTGCATTACAATTTCTTCTTTATGAATTTTGTGACATCCTTCTAGATCATTATAGCTCACAAGTCAACACAATGATTTAGGCATGTAGGGGCTCAGTAAATATTGGTGATGTCAATTATCTAAAGAATGAATTTGGTTTCATTTCAGCTATCCAAAATAAGTCCTTTGTTGTTTAATTGTTCTTGGAATTTTTCACTGATCAATATTGCAACCAAAAAAAAAAAGAAAGAAAAATGAAATTACATCATTTAATTTTATAAAATTATATCTTTTAAAAGATCTATCATTCAAGGATCGCCACACAAAAGGCATCTCTTTTCTTACCAGTCAGTAACACATGTGTTGGAAAGCAAGAGATACAAGGCAAAATTCATGTTACTTTTGGCATAATTTTTATTCAAGGATAGAATTTCCATCCTCTTTCAACATTCTTTCCATTCTCTCCAAATTCTGAACCGTGCATAATAGAAGTATTTTTAAATGAAGCTCTTATGGTTCCCTTTAAAATTAAATCTATGCCATTTTTTAAATTGTGCTACTCACAGTATTATGTCAACATCGAAGAGCTGTAAATACTCTTTGAACCCAAAAGAAAAGAATATACCACATATCTTTCCAGCACAGAGGTCTGTATTGGACAAGAATAACAATTTTACTTCAAAATCAAGGGATACAAAGAACAATTTTTAAATTACTAACATTTCTGGCTTAAAGACAAAAATTCTTAAAAAGAATTAAAATAATCTAAAGTCCAAATTTCCTTCATAATAAGCCTCCTTAGCAAAGAGAGGCTTTATTTTTTTTTTCTTTTTTTCATGAACAAAAAGCATACAATTAAAAAAATCCACAAGATTCCAACTTTTAATCTGACGCAGTAATTCTCATCCTAAACTACCTCCTAAATAACTCTTCTTGTTTAGATTGAAAAGAAAATTATCTTCCAGCGGATTCTCTGATTTTCACAATTCTCAGCTTTGAGAGCACAGATGAGTCTCATCACAAGCTGGTTTCAAAGGAGGGTTATTAACACAATTGTGTTAATTGTGAGGGCTTGTGTTATTGTGAGGGTTATTGTATTGCTGTCTTCCCATCAACGTGGTAGCATTTCTATCAGTACTTTTATCCTTGTGAACTGGCTCTAATTCTCTGGGCTTCAACCATAGATGTTGAAAAGAAACTCTGACCTTGAACACCTGACCCTTCAAAGACCTAAGTGCAGATCTGAGTAATTACTGTCTGGCTGTTTGAAACTTGAAACAAACAAACCACACAACTTGAAATTATTCCCAGAAACAGGGATTTGTGTTTCCTCGTACATCAGACTTTCAGGTCTCTATCGAGATACAGGGAAGCTTTGCCACTTCCCCTCTCCCCAAATACTGGACTGTCCTACTACCATGGAGGTTTCACTTTCCATCCTTGAGAGAGTAAGATCTTGTGGCTGCCACTTCAGAGTGTGAGATGGCTGAATTTTAGGGGTGGGTACCTTAGAAATGTGTGGTTCCCTGGTGGCTCAATGGTAAAGAATCTGCCTGCAATGCAGGAGACTCTGGTTCAATCCCTGAGTTGGGAAGATCCCCTGGAGCAGGAAATGGCAACCCACTCCAGTTTTCTTGCCTGGGAAATCCCACGGACAGAGGAGCCTGGTGGCCTATGGTCCAAGGGGTGGCAAAGAGTCAGACACAACTTAATGACTAAACAACATTGTGTTAATGATTGTTATGGGTTGAATCTTGTACCCCAAATTCATATGTTGAAGTCTTCATCCCTAGAACCTTAAAATGTGACCTCATTTGTAAACAGGGTAGTTGTGGATGTAATTAGTTAGGTTAAGATGAGATGGTGCTGGAGTAGAATGAGCCCCTAACACAAAATGACCAATGTCCTTAAAAAAAAGGGAAATTTGAACACAGACACACATAGGAAAAAAACCATATGAAGATTGCCATTATGAGGCCATACACCAAGACTGTCACAGAATAATGGCCAACCAGAAGCGAGGAGCGAGACATGGAACATCCTTCCCTAAGCCTTCAGAGTAGCAAGGCCCTACCCACACTCCAGTTTTACACTCCCAGCCTCCAAATTGTGAGACAATAAACTTCAGTTGTTCCAGCCACTCAGTTTGCTGGCTTGTACGGCAGCCCTAGGAAACGAATGTGACCTAATGTGAACTTCTTATTTAAAGTAGTTTTGCAGCATGAATAGAGTCTCAGAAATACACCAAATTATAAGTGAAATTCATCTAAAACTGTTAAAGGTCCTGAATAGAAATAAGGTCAAATTAGGCTCTGAGCACGTGCAGTATCGGTATCAGTTCAGTCGCTCGGTCGTGTCTGACTCTTTGCGACCCCATGAACCGCAGCACGCCAGGCCTCCCTGTCCATCACCAACTCCTGGAGTCTCCCCAAACCCATGTCCATCGAGTCGGTGATCCATCCAACCATCTCATCCTCTGTCGGCCCCTTCTCCTCCTGCCCTCAATCTTGCCCAGCATCAGAGTCTTTTCCAGTGAGTCAGTTCTTTGCATGAGGTGGCCAAAGTATTGGAGTTTCAGCTTCAGCATCAGTCCTTCCAGTGAACACTCAGGACCGATCTCCTTTAGGATGGGTTGGTTGGATCTCCTTGCAGTCTGAGGGACTCTCGAGAGTCTTCTCCAACACCACAGTTCAAAAGCATCAATTCTTCAGCACTCAGCTTTCTTTATAGTCCAACTCTCACATCCATACATGACTACTGGAAAAACCATAGCCTTGACTAGATGGACCTTTGTTGGCAAAGGAATGTCTTTGCTTTTTAATATGCTGTCTAGGTTGGTCATAACTTTCCTTCCAAGGAGTAAACGTCTTTTAATTTCATGACTGCAATCACCATCTGCAGTGATTTTGGAGCCCAGAAAAATAAAGTCAGCCACTGTTTCCACTGTTTCCCCATCTATTTGCCATGAAGAGATGGGACCGGATGCCATGATCTTAGTTTTTTGAATGTTGAGCTTTAATAGTCAGAGTCCAGAGCGAGGAGCTCTTGCTGTACTAGCAAAAACATTAGGACAATTCAGAAAGTGTGCCATTGAAATGCTACTGTTGCTCACCTTCTGTGAAGAAAATCTCACCAGTAACCAGAGCAGCTCTGAGTACTGACATCGGTCAACGGATAACTGAGTAGCCTTTCATCTCGGGCTGGCCCCGTCATCTAGACCCCCCCAATAAAAGTGCAATCTACGTGCAAGAACTGACTCATGATAACAGCTCACTTGTGATTTGCTAGACTAAACAGTTTGCTTGATTTTTTAGACTAAACAGTCTAAAAAGCAGCTAATATCATGTGCTCGTCTGTGTTTGTCTGTTCCCAACTGGATCCCTTTTATATTCACAGGGAGGAGCACTGTATCTCTGGCGGGACTTCTCTTTTTTGTTTTCTATCAAGAAAAATATTTCTTCAATGTTGCTCAAGTCTAACATCTCAACATTCCGGGCATATTGACAGCTAACACAGGAAGGGGGGAAAAGAAAACTATAAAGCAACCTATTAAAACACCATAAAGCAAATACACACACACACTTATATACTAATTCAATAGGCACGGAGGATGTGGAAGGCAGAGGGTAAGGAAAAGATACACTCATAATGACTCCTTATGTCTTTAGATCAAGACCATTTCAGTTACTATAAAGATTCTTGTTAGCACCACTGAGTACCCGGACAGGTGCTCTTTCATCTTCAGTTCTTACAAAATCAGAAATGTAGTTTTTACCATTTATCATTCTTTATATTTTTGTGCATTTTTGTTACAACAATCATTATAACACAGTTTCAAAATGTCTAACACAAGTGTAATTAGTCTCAAAAGGAAAGAAAAGTAACTAAGACAGAAAATATTTGAAGAAATAATGCATGAAAATGTCCAGAATTTGTTGAAAGACATACATTCATAGATTTAAGAATCTCAGTAGCCTCCAAGAAGACTGTACATCAGGAAAGCTGTGCTGAGACATATAGAAAAACTCATGAAAACCAAAGATACAGAAAATTTCGAGAGCAGTCAACATAGTACAAACAGGGGAATGGCATGTATAAAGTAATGAAACAAAAGAAAGCTGAGCCTTCTCTGTATCAGCTGCAGCCACAGATTTCCTGATCTGAGTTTGAATTATATAGAAATAGACTGATAGAAACAGAATGTACATATGCCAAATCCATATGTTTTAAGGATATTCAGAGACTCATGTTTCCCTGGAATATTCTGCAAGTGTATTGTCACAGCCCCCAGATGTTAATGATTGTTCTCTTTGGAAAGCTTGGAAAAACATGCATTTTGAATGTAGAGCATGAACTCTATTAGACAATATTATAGCATCTCATTTCTCTGTTAACTTTCACTGTGTCCCTTTGGATTAGAATATCATTAGACGTAGTTTCAGTGAAAGGGAAGAGTGCATGAGATTCTAAAATAGGATAACTACAGTGGAGAATCTCGAAATATCAGGAGAAGGATGTGAAGCCCAGATACTGGAGGGTCCTAGTGGAGAAGATTTCAAAAGAAATAGGTGGCAAAGATGAAATCTGCCTATTCACATTATAAATAGGGCTCACTGCAGTGATATATTCTTTTTCTATACATTTGCTAAAGCAAATGAAATACTGTTGAGAAAGAGACACTGAGAGATAGAGGGCAAGAGAGAGAGAGACCTCATCCACTTCTGGGTTGGCTGGAGGTAAATGGATTCAAATCTGAACAGACTGGAAGTAGAAGTGAACACAGTCTCACAGTGAGACTCAGATTTGTGCTAAAAGAGAAAGAGCTGCAGGATCTGCTCCCTACAGTCACGTTTGGCTGACTTGAAAATAGCAAAGGTTACAGCAAAGTTAAATCTGTGGTTTTAAAAGAGCTATTACAACTTGGGGAAAACGTCTATTAAGACATAAAGGATAGTAAATATGGTTATAAATTGTAAAAAATAACTGTATTATGTTCACAGGCTCTTTCAATGTAATTTCCTCCCATCTTCATATAGCTTTATTTTCGTTTAGCTGTTCAAATGAAAACAGAAAACCAATTAAGTGTTTTTGCTTGTTTGTTTAAAGTAGATAACTTTTTCAAAGTGCTAACAGCTGCAGTGGATGTAAGTAACAAACGTTGGTCCCAAGCACTGCCAGTTTGAACCCCATACTTAAAGACACAGGAGAAGATCCTCTTTCTTTCATGGGTGGCTTTTGCTGGATGAAACATAAGGAACATTATATCAAATAGTCACTAAAACATGCACGTCTCCACAGTCGCATATGTTTCTGTAATTTTCACCATCTAGGCCACTTGTAAATGGAAGCATTTCCATGCTGATTGTCCAAAGATAAAATGTAAATTACCCAAATAAAATTGAGCATGGTAGAGAAAGTGCTGAAGTTCTAAGGCACTTTTAAAAAGCACACCTGGCCTTTACTGAAATATAAAGAATCTAGTTTCTCTAAGTTCTTTTTTTTAATTAATACATAAAACATCAGCCAAGAACTGATAAATATTTCAATTTCCTAAAACTGATGAAACTCGGAGAGGTAATATTTTATAGCTGAGAATCTTTGTTTATAATAAAATAAATAATAGCACTAGAAGCCTAACTAGCTTTTTGAGATATGAATTCTTGAAAGAGTGGACCACCTCTGCCTGGACATTGGGATAAATGGACATTTTGCAAATCAGAAAGAGTACCTAGTCAATAGGACTTTCAAAATTAGTGAGACACTTCTGGGCTATCACTGGACAGAGTGGTTAGGAACAAAACAAAGACACAGCTAAGCAACTGCCCCTACTGAATTATAACTGAGGAATCACCTGCTGGTGAATTCAATGATACTAAGCACGATTGCTACATTTAAATCTATAATTTTATTAGAATAATAACATGTCAAGATAACCTGTTTCACTCCAACATCCCACCTCAATAATTTTTTGTTTGTTTTTCACAGAAACTAGTCAAAAAGAGACTTTAAGGCAATATAAAGATATTTCAAATTGTGACTATCAAGGAGCCAAACTTTCTATACAAAATTAGGAAGTAGGAAAATGTGACCTTTAGCTTTTCCTGTCCACTTGGTTTCTTTATTTATCAATCTCATTTTTCATTCACTGTGTACAGAGTGTCAAAAATGGGTGTGTATGTGTGTGTGTGTGTGTGTGTGTGTATATATATATATATATATATAAAATATATATAAACTCACCCTAAGGGTAAAATGCTTTGTCTTTTGGCTCTCTCACAGTATGAAATACTCAGAGAGGAACACAGCTATGAAAAAAGTGAATAAATATTTATGGATCGTCCCATTTCAGCCTTAGCAGATGAGAAAGCTGATAGAGACCACCTTCCTAAATATCCCCTCTATGTCACGTCACACCAGTTTCTTATAAGGAAAGGAATCCTACTCATGGTTCTTATGAAAAAATTTTAAACTTTCTTCATTAAGCAGATCTGAGCAAATTCCTTGGAACTGGTCATTCATTCATTGCTTCAACCACTGAAAGATCTTCAGCTAGATGCCAGGCCCTGTGCTGGACACACCACAGACAAAGGTGAATAACAAAATACTTTCCTTGAGGGACCTCATGGTCTAAAGAGAAACAGATAACGGCCTGACATTACAAATACATTTTGCAAATATAGACATGTATAGAGGCTGCTGGAAGAATACATTTTCAGGATGGAAAAATTGCTACTCCCTCTAGTTTCTTTAAAAGTAAAGAACAAGGAGAGGTTATAACCTTCAAGACATGGAATTATTATTATTCTTTGGTAGGAATTCTGTCTTTTCTCTGCCAGAAATGTTGAGAGTCTTTTTCCTTTCTCAGGTTCCACAGGTTCACATTGTTTTACCTAGGTCTGTATTTATTTTCATTCTTATTCAGGATTACTGAATTTGAGACTTTGTATCTTTCAACAGTCTAGTGATATTTTCAGATTATTCTTAGGATTCTTCTAACCAAACCTCATGCCTACTTCCTATTTTATCCATACTCTCCTTCTAGAACTTCTATTAGATGTTTGTTTGAAATTCTTATTATTCAACATTCTCAAACTTCCTTTGAAATGATTTTCGTATATGTTTATCCATGTATGCTAAATTCTGAGTTCTCATCATAATCTATTCATTTTATTAATTCTCTTCTCAGCTGTGTCTAATTGATTAGCTTGTCCATTCCAATATTGTGTTTCTCCCAACTCCCCTATCTCTAGACTATATATTATTGAACTTGTTTTAGAGATGATCTGGCTCAAGAAACAGAAACCCAGTTGGCTTCTATAGACCGAGATTTATTTGCAAGGAACCAGAGGAAATCATGAAAGTCACAGACCGGAATGGCTCTCATGTTTCAGGGGAGACTGGATCCACACAATGGAAGGTCATCAGTCTCTCATCCAGGTGTGCATTTTACTCTTTCTATAAGATCCAGTTTCTTTACTTTAATATTAACAGAAGTCAATGTCCTTTTAAGGGCAGAAGCCACATCAGATTAATTTACTTCTCATCTTAATTCTCAGAGCACAGTTATAAAAAATACTTAACAAAGATTTCAGTTCAGTTCAGTCGCTCAGTCGTGTACAACTCTTTGCGACCCCATGGACTGCAGCATGACAGGCCTCCCTGTCCATCACCAAGTCCCAGAGTTTACTCAAACTCATGTCCATTGACTCTGTGATGCCATTCAACCATCTCATCCTCTGTTTTCCCCTTCTCCTCCTGCCTTCAGTCTTTCCCAGCATCAGGGTCTTTTCAAATGAGTCAACTCTTTGCATCAGGTGGTCAAAGTATTGGAGTTTCAGCTTCAACATTAGTCCTTCTAATGAACATTCAGGACTGATTTCCTTTAGGAGTCACTGGTTGGATCTCCTTGCAGTCCCAGGGACTCTCAAGAGTCTTCTCCAACACCACAGTTCAAAAGCATCAATTTTTCGGTGCTCAGCTTTCCTTATACTCCAACTCTCACATCCATACATGACTACTAGAAAAACCAGAGCTTTGACTAGATGGACCTTTGTTGACAAAGTAACATCTCTGCATCTTAATATGCTGTCTAGGTTTGTCATAACTTTTCTTTCAAGGAGCAAGCATTATTTAATTTCATGGCTACAGTCACCATCTGCAGTGATTTTGGAGCCCAAAAAAATAAAGTCTGCCACAGGAAGCACGTTAGAACTGGACTGGTTCCAAATTGGGAAAGGAGTACGTCAAGGCTGTATATTGTCACCCTGCTTATTTAACTTACATGCAGAGTACATCATGAGAAATGTGAGACTGGAGGAAGCACAAGCTGGAATCAAGATTGCTGGGAGAAATATCAATAACCTCAGATATGCAGATGACACTACCCTTATGGCAGAAAGCGAAGAAGTAAAGAGTCTCTTGATGAAAGTGAAAGAGAAGAGTGAAAAAGTTGGCTTAAAACTCAACATTCAGAAAACTAAGATCATGGCATCTGGTCCCATCACTTCATGGGAAATAGATCGGGAAACTTGAAACAGTGGCTGACTTTATTTTTTGGGTCTCCAAAATCACTGCAGATATTGATAGTACCCATGAAATTAAAGGACACTTGCTTCTTGAAAGAAAAGTTATGACCAACCTAGACAGCATATTAAAAAGCAGAGACATTACTTTACCAACAAAGGTCCATCTAACCAAAGCTCTGGTTTTTCTAGTAGTCATGTGTGGATGTGAGAGTTGGACTATAAAGAAATCTGAGCACCGAAGAATTGATGCTTTTGAACTGTGGTGTTGGAGAAGACTCTTGAGAATCCCTTGGACTGCAAGGAGATCCAACCAGTCACTCCTAAAGGAAATCAGTCCTGAGTATTCATTGGAAAGACTGATGCTGAAGTTGAAACTCCAATACTTTGGCTATCTTATGCAAAGAGCTGATTCATTTGAAAAGACCCTGATGCTGGGAAAGATTGAAGGCAGGAGGAGAAGGGGACAACAGAGGATGAGATAGTTGGATGGCATCACGGAGTCAATGGACATGAGTTTGGGTAAACTCCGGGAGTTGGTGTTGGACAGGGAGGCCTGGTGTACTGCAGTCCATGGGGGACACAAAGAGTGGGACATGACTGGGCAACTGAACTGAACTGAAGCAGAGATAAGGCAGAGAGAACAAGACAGCAAACCTGTCTCATGTCTTCAGCAAATCCTGGTTCTAGTTTCTCTCCAAGCATGATTATGTTTCCTTTCTTCGAGTTCTTTAAGATCTCCTGATTCCTTATAACAGATACCCTTTCTCAAGCTGGGTTGGTTATATTCATTTTATTGTAATGTAATCACCCCTAAGACAAAGCCCAGCAATATCTATCCCAGAGTCTGGGAAGGTGGAGGAAACCATGTAGTGCAATGGAATACTATAAACAAAGATTTGCAAGTGTTTTATCTGATTTGCTGGTTCTTAATTTATGGCTCATAAGTTTCATTACGAGCCTTTTCAAAGCTAGGAACATTTTATCCAAAGAATTTCATGTTCACAAGAAATTTTCCATACAAGTTTATTCATCTGATAAACCACTGGAAAGCCATCCACAGCCTCTAAAAAAATATCTAGGTGAATTAGACTAATATCTACAATGAAATTCAATATCAGTCAGTTCAGTTCAGTTCAGTGGCTCAGTCATGTCCAACTCTTTGTGACCCCATGAATCGCAGCACGCCAGGCCTCCCTGTCCATCACAAAGTCCCGGAGCTTACTCAAACCCATGTCCATCGAGTCGGTGATGCCATCCAGCCATCTCATCCTCTGTCGTCCCCTTCTCCTCCTGTCCCTGATCCCTCCCAGCATCAGGGTCTTTTCCAATGAGTCAACTCTTCGCATCAGGTGGCCAAAGTACTGGAGTTTCAGCTTCAGCATTAGTCCTTCCAATGAACACCCAGGACTGATCTCCTCTAGGATGGACTGGTTGGATCTCCTTGCAGTCCAAGGTACTCTCAAGAGTCTTCTCCAGCCCCACAGTTCAAAAGCATCAGTTCTTCGGTGCTCAGCTTATGCATGTTTTCAAACATGCTATATTTTACTACAACTTTCCTTTCATGAAATTTATTACTACAGTGTCCTGGGCTCCATTGAAAATATTAGTTAACATAAATTATGTGTCATAGATTATTTAATTTTTTTGAAGATTTCACAAGCAAATACACATTTTCTCTTCTAGGCTTAAGAATGAAACATCAGGCAATCTATGTTAAGCATATAAAATCCCACATGCACACAGATCCCTTTGTTAGCTGAGATTCAAAGTAAAAAGCCAAAATATAATGTACTTTTCATTTAAACGAAGGTTCTATAGAACAGGCAGCTTTTCTTTTTTTTAATCCGAAGTCTTTTATGTACAGATGTTCTATCAAAGTGCCTTTCAAAAAAAGGGATATACATCGAGTACGGTTACAGGAGCACCAAACAGCCTGTCTGCCCAAAAATATCTCTCCTGATGATCTGTCATTTCATGGTCTGGGGTTAACTCTTTGTGAGCAGTCCCTCTGCAGGCATCTACTTTTAAAATGCCATTACTGTCGGCCTGGAAGTGGAGAGAAATGGTAGTTTCGCATAATTGTCTTCCAAAGTTATGTTCTGTTAAAAGGGTGGTTTTTTTTTTGGGGGGGGTCCCATTAGAAGGCAACTTGTCGATAGTCATTGATTGACAGCCAGTGCTGCCTCCCAGAGACAAAGAGGCAGAAAACTCCCCTAGGGTCAAGAAGGAAAACTGCCTGAAATACAGAAGCAATCTGAGCAGGGCTTTTCTGCAGGGTGTGTTAAAACTGCAGAGATAAAGCCAGTGAAAGCAGGAGAGCAATGTCAGGAAGCAACAGGGAAGAAAAGAAGTGTGGGAAGAGAGAAAGAACAATTGTAGTAAAAACTTCTTGTTCTGTTTAATGAGAATCAACATGTGGCAGAACTGGTTGCGGCTGCGGGGGAAAAAATAAAGCCATTAGTTAGAGTTTGGAAGAAAATTAATTTTGAAATTTGACACATATAAGGCTTCATGGTAATTCTGAGACTGCATCACCAGAGCAGCCAGGTCAAAAGATAAAAGCAGACACTAAAAAATCTCACTGTGGGTGACGTGCTGGATATAAAAAGAAAGATAATATAAGTGAGAGTTCTTGACTGATGACCTTGATAATATTCTGTGGGTTGAATATTTAACTATTTGTAAATTGGGGAAAGATGCCCCTTAAGTCACAGGCAACTGTGGAATATGTGAGTTAACAGATGGAATGTACCTACAGTATGTGTGCCCAGTACCTCTCACATGATCAATAAAGACTACATATGCTTTTAGTTTTAGAATGGTATTTCACCACCTATTATAAACATTGTTTAGAAAATGTGAAGTTTTAAAAAGACACTTTTTGTACCAAATAGTTTAATGTGTTTGATTAGCAAAAGAAAAAACAAAAACAAATATCAGCCATGATGGGTGGTGTGACTTTCTCAGTTTAGTAATCGAAGCCAAGGGAGATATTTGCTCCTCCAATCAACACTAGACTAACAACTTCATTGGCTGTTGCCAAGTTGAATGACAGAGAAAAAGCCCTAACATCATTCTCAAATCTCTCAGGACTTGTCCACACAGACTTCATTTCTGTGACGGCAAATGTCAGAAGAAATGGCCCAGTAAGTAAAATGCAAGAGGTTCAATCACATGATTTTAGATGGAAAAATGACAGAAATGATCCAATCGAAGGTCATAATGTGGCAGAAAAAAACTTGAGGAGCAAAAAGGTTAAATGATACGAACAAAGTCCCACAGCTATTCAGCAATGCAGAGTCAAGACAGAACCCACCATGTCTGAGGACTTAAAAACGGTCGGGTTCACGCAGGCACACCAGGCCACCTCCTTACCTTGGGTACATCAGGCTACACACAGAGCAATGTCACTGAGATATGCTTTCCTCCTTGGTAAGTGATTTCATAAACAAAAATAATATGTATGTATATACAAGAACCATTTCTCAAATCCACTCTTTTTGCCTAGAGGTGAATTGAGAGCCTCCGGTTTCAAAGGCAGGGAACAAGACCATCCTTAACTGCGATTTAATAGGAGGCTGAGCAGTACCCCTCCCTTCTTTGTTCTAGCTTCTCTTCAGAGTTCTTAAGTTCACCAGGCTTCCTGATAAAGCCATGTTGCCTCTTCTCCAACTGCATTAAGGCATCTCCCTTTGAAACAGTAAAATCCTGCACTTTGTGCAAAGAAAAAAAATAATAAAAGAAAAAAATCAAGTATGGTGAGATTCTTTTTTTAAGCTCTTTGTCTGAGCCGACTCTTCATTCAAACTCAAAGAACTGGGTTTCAGTTCAAAGTTAGTTTCTGCAGCTGCCTCCAGCTCACAAAACATTTGTTCCCACTGTATCTCCTGGCAGGGTACACTTCATTTCTGCTCAGCCAGAACATAATGAAAGGTGCATATTTCATCCATTCTCCTCCCTGATGTTAGATACTCTCCTTTAATTTCTATCTTATTGTGTTGACCTCCTCAACCCCATCCTGACCCCCCCCAGGGGAAACTCTTTCTGTTGCTTCTCTTTGGAGCCAGCAAAGTAACCCATCGACATGCCTTATCAACACCTCCCATTCTGGGTCACTTCTGGGAGCAACACGGCCTTTTCAGACCCTCAGGAATGAACACCTGTGCTGGGGGCTTTCCCACTTCTTCTCCAGCTTGCTCAGGCCCACTCCACATCCTCCATCCATTCACAGAGCTTAGAGCTCCAGAACTCCTTCCCATGTGAATGAAATTGCAAAAACACTAATGAGTATGTCTATTTTCTCACTCAAGTTGCGAGAAAAGTATCTCCGTAATGACACTGGTTTACAAACATTTGGTATTCAAGAATGAATTACGAGATATTCTGCCTTTAAAGGTGTCATTTGGGAATATCTATTTTCATTTATAAATTTACCACAGGTGAACCTACTTTGGATCTTTAAAATCTAAAATCCACACAAGCAACATTGATGTTGATTTTAAAAATGTAATTTTGATTACCAAGACTCGGCAAAGGAAACTTCCTAACTCCAGCAAATCAAATTATTTGTGACCAGATGTCATTTATAAGAGTTCACTGTATACTATTTATGTTTTTATATTCTGTTTTCTTAGCCTCAGTTTTTTAGTTTCTTTAATATGATTATTAAATAATTATTATTACAACATACATTATAAAATATTGGGTTACTTTGAGTATTAGTTATATACTTATAATACTCATTTACCAATGAACCATATTCAATTTTTTAAGTAAAGCCCTTCTTATTAAGACATATTATTCTTTATTATTTTGTTATTTTTACACAAGCATTATTTATATTGGACAAACCTGTCCATGCACACTCACATAAAGAATATCTTTTATCTTCAGAGTAGTATCTGAGCCATCTATGAGAAATAGGATATGATCTTATATAAACAAATTTCATCAGAATATTTTGAAGATAATTATATCAAACCAATTAAAACTAGAGAAACACCTATATATCCTCTTCTGTTATGGAAACTAGCATTACCACAATCATTTAGACACTTTAAAAACAATATTTAAAAATATAATTTCTTTTTTAAATTCACTGTAAAAATTGGTCTTCCAGAAGCTCATTGTTGAAGGTGATGTACCTTGAAAACCACACAAGAAAGGGGGAGATGATCAGAAACTCTTAGTCTCAAAGTTGTCTTTCCATTGTAGATCTGGATTTTAAAACTATTACTTTCTAAAAGCTGTATTTTATTAATATTTGAAATATCAGAGACAAACACATATTTATTGAAAAATAAATGTACCACTGCACAAATTCTTTGTGGATTGTTATATATGGCTTATTGACAGAATGAGATGCATGGACCAGTGGAAAAAAGTGGAAGCAGTGACAGATTTTATTTTCTTGGGCTCCAAAATCACTGTGGGTGGTAACTGCAGCCATAAAATTAAAAGATGCCTGCTCCTTGAAAGGAAAGCTGTGACAAACCTAGACAGCATATTAAGAAGCAGAGACATCATTTTGTCGACAAAGGTCTGTCTAGTCAAAGCTATGGTTTTCCCAGTAGTAGTCATGTACCGATATGAGAGTCGGACCATAAAGAAGGCCGAGCACAAAGGAATCAAGGCTTTGGAATTATGGTGCTGGAGAAGACTCTTGAGAGTCCACTGGACTGCAAGGAGATCAGACTAGTCAATCCTAAAAGAAATCAACCCCAAAGATTCATTGGAAGGACTGATGCTAAAGCTGAAGCTCCAGTATTCTCACCGCTGATACAAAGAGCTGATTCATTGGAAAAAGACTGTGAAGCTGGGAAAAATTGGAGGCAAGAGAAGAGGGCGACAGAGGATGAGATGGTTGAATAGCATCACTGACTCAATGGACATGAGTTTGAGCAAACTCTGGGGGATATTGAAGGACATGGAGGCCTGGTGTGCTGCAGTACAAGGGGTCGCAAAGAGTCAGACACAACTTGGGGACTGAGCAACAAGATTCATGGACTAGAAGTAGTAGATCATTGGCCCCAAAATTCCACGTTAACTCTGTTAGCTGAGTAATATATGATGATGGAGCTTACACTAATTAGTCCTTAGCATGTGTTTACGGTCACTCAAAAGCATCTTTCATTAGAAAGATAATTGTAACAGAAAAACATCTTGCTCAAGTCATTCAAATCAGTGATCATGAACTTGCCCCATTTATGTGCTGTGTTAGTGAATTGCCAGTGTTTTCTATACATTTAACTCTAGAAATAAAATAGACCAGAAATAAAACTTCTGAATCAGAATAAATTGTTGACAAGTTCCTCTTAGTAAATATAAGAATCATTAATGTCTTGTTAGCAAAGATTAATATTCTCTAATTTAAGTGGCACTCTTTAAACAAACAATAACAGCAACAAAAATCTACCGATTGCTACTCCTGAGTTTAAAATCACATGACAATTAACATGTAGCAGAAATCATATAAAGAACATCTCAAATAAAAACAATGCAAAAAACTTAGTTACCAGATATTGCATACCGGTGTCTCAGTGTGATTTTTTTTTTTCAAGCTCAATTAAGGTATCATTTATAATTTTCTTAGAACTATATGTTTTCTCATTATAGGTGCATTAATTGTACTAGTCAGGGTTCTCCAAAGAAACAGAACCAGCAGAACCAAAAACCAGTTCAGTTCATTAGGAAGGCTGAGATGTCCCACACTCTGCCCTCTGCAAAATGGCTGCTGCTTCTGTTCAGTCACTAAGTCACGTCAACTCCAGAATGGAGAACCAGGGAAGTCTGACGACGTGAGAACCGGGGCACTGATGCCCAAAGACAGGAGATGGACGTCCCAATTCTAGCAGAGCGAGACCTCAGCCTTCCTGCGCCTTTCTGCTCTGGTTCAGCCTCTCTGGGCTCAAGGAATGTGAATTAATGGGATCAGGGTAGGCTTACACAAGGCGTTTTTTACAAGTGTTCCAAGAGATTACAATAGTAAATTTTAGTATAAGTTCCACAGGATTAAAAAGTTTTATGTTTTTCTTAATTACACAATTTAAATGTGTGTGTATAACAAGTACAATAAAAGAGTTACATTCTTTACAGCTAATTTGAATCCTTTGAAATTTCTCAATAAATGCAAATTGCTTAAAAAATGTGATTGTCCTATATGTGAGAGAAAAACTTAAAATTTTTAAAAATCAGAAGTACCCTGTATTCAAATTATTCTGCGGGCACTGGTACATTCTCTTTATACTTCAAATAACCTGAAACCATAAATGACAAGTGATGTAGTATGAATTATGCAAGAAAGAGATCAGGTAGTGCTATCAAACTGCTTAGGATTTAAAACAGACTTTTTTGATGTGGACTTCTAGCCAAGAGGAAGTAGCCGCAATTCCTTCTAGGTCTTTAATCTTGCAAGTAAATAGTAATAAATATGAAGAAGATCAATCAACCTATCTTCTCTGTGTTGTTCAGATGGAATGATTCCCATCATTCTTTCTTCTCACTCTGATTTTCCTGTTCCTTCTGCTCTGCTGTTGAGTCCATCTGCTGAACTCTTATTTTGATTACTGTATAAGGCCTCAAAATTCCAGGTGATTCTTCTTTTTCCCATTTTTTTTTAAGTGAGAATCAAACTGTACTACAGAAAGATATATATCTTGTACAATAATGGAAAACTGTATGAGGAGAAAGTGAAAGCAAAGAGATCCTATCTGTGGAGTGGGAAAGGTGAAATGATAAACAGTTAATTTCTTGGGGCCACTTTTACTTGGTAGATATTTTAGGTAAGAGACTTCAAAGGTGGGAGAGGGTACAAAAACCTCAGAGAATTTTATAAGGTAACGGGAATACAAGTGAAGGTGAAAGTGTTAGTCGCTCTTTGCGACCCCATGGACTAAATTTATGCCAAAGATAGTCTTTTCTCCAATTAGAAACTTAACACAATCAATGAAAAATAAAAGATAATCCTTCCCCCTCTAAGTTTTGTCTACGGCAGGAAAACGAGAGACATCAGATGGCACAAAATATCAGAGTATTTAAGAGAGGCAGTTGTTAAAAGTGGATTATGGAGAGTGGACTTGGTAAAGAATCTGCCTGCCAAGCATGAGACGCAGGTTCCATCCCTTGGGTAGGGAAGATCTGGAGAAGGAAATGGCAACACACTCCAGTTTTATTGCCTGGGAAATTCCATTATGGGTTGCAAAGAGTCGGACATGACTTAGCAACTAAACAACAACAACAAATGGAGAGTGAATTAGATGCTCCGAAGGACACCTAGATTCATGCTTCGGGATCTGGGATAAGCAGAGCTCAGTGTGCGTGATACCCCAGTAGAACCATGTACACAGAAATTCAAAACGAACGGACTGGAGAGTTAACAGTCATTTTCAAACCACAGTGCTAAATTTGCACAAACGCATATGGTTTTCCAGTGACCCAGGAAACCTGTTGCATGAATTGTTATAGCGATTAAAGCATTAGCAGGAATTATAGAGAAATTAACTCTGAAGTACTTAGACGGCTATGCTGCTACTTAATATTTACTATACCTCTTTCTGAACGATTTCTCCAATTTCTCCTTTTTCACAACTTCAACTCATTATCACAAGTTAGTTCTCTTGTTTTATGCTCAGATGTGCATCCTAAGCAAAAAACTTAAATGAAAAGTAATGTGCCATATTAAATATATGCAGAATGAAAACTCAAATTGAGGTGAAGAAAGATAGTCCTGCTTTCTATAAGAAAGTTTTAATGAGGTCTGTCACCCTAGATACTGCAGAGTGATATGCTGATTAGTGTCTCATTCTTTTGCCCTGTTTATGTCATTTTTCTCCCAGAGTAGGAGCTTACAATCCATTAAGACTATTTACTTAACTATTGAAGCAGCTATTTCTTGATTAAAAAGGAGGAGGAGAAAAACAATTATTATTCAAGTATTAAATGAACTGAAAGCTAAGAAAACTGTTTTCCTTTCTGGATTAAAGACTTAAGATGATTATTTCACTAATTGCAGTTAATTAGGCTTGCTCTATGCTATTACCCAAGATCAAATTAATAATGGAGCAATTTATAACAATAAAGTTTATATTAACAGAGGTCATCACCTTCAAATAGTCCAGATTTCACCACTAGGATTTTCCGACATATATGCATACATGATAAAGCTGGAATGGTTGGCTTAAGAAGTGTAAAGCAATTATA
Source organism: Cervus elaphus (assembly GCF_910594005.1). Taxonomy (NCBI): domain Eukaryota; kingdom Metazoa; phylum Chordata; class Mammalia; order Artiodactyla; family Cervidae; genus Cervus; species Cervus elaphus. The sequence continues at coordinate 13,386,606 of NC_057841.1, read as the reverse complement.
TTCTAATAAAAAAATGACACTCATGTCACAACCACTCCACTACCTTCTGAGATGTCACCGCCCTTTGGTGGATGGTACCTCAAAGACACTGATATGTATGTGGATTTTTTTCTCTTATTAGTAACAATGATGTATAACAATTCACCAGAACCTTCCACCTGGTTCTAAAATTGCCATCACATTCCCTGACATAGACATAAGTAAATGTTACAGGATATTTTAGTGTTTTAAGTAGGAAGAAAGTAAAGTGGAAAATGCCTAGAGACCTTGCCCGGGAGCACAACGTAAATTTCAAAACCAGCAATATTATTCTGCTGCATATTGTGCTCCAGATTTTACCACTTTCTCATTTTAAAAAACGTTTCCCCCAGAATACCACCACAGGGATTCTCTGAGCACATTGGGAAGCGCTAGTCACCTCCACCATCAGCTCTGAAAGTAATCACCCCATGCTGCCCTTGACCTCTGCCTTGGCAAAGGCCAGCGGCACACACAGAGCTTCCAGGGGGCTCAGCAGTAGAAGCATCCATCTGCCTGCCATGCAGGAGACATAGATCTGACCCCTGGGTCGGGAAGACTCCCGGAGAATCCCATGAACAGAGGAGCCTGATGGCCTACAGCTCATGGGGTCACAAAGAGTGCGACAGGACTGAGCAACTGAGGACTTTACACAACTGAAAACTCAATACAAACGTCCATTCTACTGACCCTTTCCTAAATACTGATGAGCCCTGGGCTACACTGATAAAAGTGGAATGTTCATATGAAGGGCGCTATCGACTGAGGATATCCTCTTTGGTCAGATGTCATCTGAAGTGTTGTTTGCAGTTCACTCCCAGATTCACTCCCTGCACGCTGGTGGATTCACATGCCATGAGGACAATCAATAACACCGCTTAGGAATTTTGGTCATAACATTTAAAAAATCGGCTTGTGTGCTGAGATGGGTAACCATGATGATAAAGGAGTTGGACAGCTTGTTATATGAGGAAAGGCTTAATTAAGGGGAATGTTTAGCTGGAGCAGAAATGTCTTATGGGAAGAATTACTCACAAATATTTGAAGGACTGTCACAGGGAAGAGGATGAAATACATCCCACGAGGCTCCAGGGAATAGAACTAGACCAGTGTGTGAAAACACAGTGATGCCAACTTTGACAGAGCAAAAAAGAAAACTTTCTCACACTTTAAACTTTCTGAAATTGGAATCAGCTGCTATCTAAAGACTGTCTCTAAAAATAATCAAGCCGAAGTGGAATACTTTAGAGAAAATTCTGTTCTGGATGGGGATCATTAGACTTGAAGATTTTAATGTAACTTGGAATTTTAAAATTCTATAAATCTTGAAACTCCTTTTCATGGATCACCCTAAAAATAAAATTGGATATTGATTTTTTCATATTGTATTTGTGAAGTGAAACATGATTCTCATTATAAAAAGTTGTAAAGTTATACTCATGAATTACCATGTAAACTTATACAAAATCAGGGTAACTTAAATGCATTTATTATAAATTTGATTTGTTTCCTTACAGAGAAGAAACAGTATGCCAGTAATTTGGGGGTTTATAAGTTTTTAAATGTTTGCATTGATATCTTGGCATGTAAAAATACTTATTTTTACATTTTTATGATTTAATATAAACTGAAAATTTTAATGATGCAATAATGTTGGTATGGTATGCCAGATTTTTTTAAATGACCTTCACTTCATTGTACCTCTCATAAAACCCACCAGTTTTGTTTTGTTTGTTCTTTTACTCCATCTGAGTAAGTGATACTGTTATCAGGGAGATGGAGCTGAAACAACTGTAAATTGAAATCTTTATGGTCTAACACATGTGATTTCTCCTGACTTGCACCTGACAGAGAAGCTAAAGAAATTCAAACAGAAAGAAGTGTCTCTAACCTGAGGAGGTTAATCTTACAATTACCTGCATCTGACATCTGTGTAAATATTTTTTTCACAAGAAAATAGTATATATCAGAATATTACATTTCAAGCATCCATGCACTATAAAATTAACATTTAAAATTTCTGTATATAACAATAATCTTATAAATAAATAAGATACAGCTACAAGCCATAGGGGTTTCCCAGATGATGCTAGTGGTAAAGAATCCACCTGCTAATGCAGGAGACATAAGAGATGTGGGTTCAATCCCTGGGTCAGGAAGATCTCCTGGAGAAGGAAATGGCAATCCACTCCAGTATTCTTGCCTGGAGAATTCCACGGACAGAGGAAACTAGTGGGCTACAGTCCATGAGATTGCAAAAGAGTGGAACACTACCTAGTGACTTAGCACATGTCATATAAGCTCCTTAAATCACCAGCCTGTGGAGAAATCCTCGTGTGTACAAGACATCTGCTAAAGAACCAGCAACTTGACATAACATTTTATAATCTGTATGTGTCAAGCCTTGAGATCAGGGAAACAATACTTTTTCAGCCTATTTATTCCATCACTAACTCTAACAACCTGCAGTGGTTTTGATCTATAAATACCCCAGCAAGTGTACCCTGAAGGACAGGAATAACTTGCTGAAACATTCTGCACACTACAAAAGAGGGTCAGAGAGCACACTGACCTAATGAAAAGTGAACCTGTCAATTTTACATGCACACAGAAGAGCAACATCATAAATTGAGTCATGGCAGGAATGCACAGCCAAAAAACTTTCTCAGATGCCAAAATTAAGACAAGAATCCATACCCATGATGGAGAAGAGGGTTTAGGTGAAGGTAGGAGGAGAGTCCTAATAAGCACTGGTGTTTTAGAGAAAGAGGGAGTAGAATAAGGTATGGTTCTTTATTTAAAAAAGAAAACTGAAGAAAGAACAAGTTTAGACCTAAGGTAATCATAGGTACCTGAGGATAACACACGCTTGTTTAGAAACAGAGTGGACCAAAACTGAACCAGAAACAAAAGAGGAACTGTGCTGACTTTTTGACTTCTCAGAACTGAGACAAACAAGAGGAACCGCCTGACTTAGTAATTTATTACCTTGAGCTAGTCAGTCAGCCGCTCTGAGCTCTGGTTTCACCATTTGTAAATGTGTATGATAAATCTGTTGATGTACCTCATCAGATTGCCAGTCATACCCTCCTCCCGGTAATCTCCTCACACCTTTATCAGTACCTGAAGATGATATTTAAGCCAGAGGCTTAGGCTACCTTGAGTTACACATTTCCTCTGGGGTATCTCCCACATATACATGAAGTATCAGTTCAGTTCAGTTGCTCAGTCGTGTCCGACTCTTTGTGACCCCATGGCCTGCAGCACGCCAGGCTTCCCTGTTCATCACCAACTCCTGAGCTTGCTCAAACTCATGTCCATCGAGTCAGTGATGCCATCTAACCATCTCATCCTCTGTCGACCCCTTCTCCTCCCACCTTCAATCTTTCCCAGCATCAGGGTCTTTTCAGATGAGTCCATTCTTCACATCAGGTGGCCAAAGTATTGGAGTTTCAGCTTCAGCATCAGTCCTTCCAATGAGTATTCAGGACTGATTTCCTTTAGGATGAACTGGTTGGATCTCCTTGCAGTCCAAGGGACTCTCAAGAGTCTTCTCGAACACGCATCATGTATACATGAAGTATATATGTTAATAAATTTCTACTAGTTTTTCTCTTGTTTATCTGTCTTTTATTATAGAGGTCTCTGAGCAGGACTAAGAAGGGCAGAGGGAAAATGGTTTTTCCTCTGCTACACACTCAAATACGATTCTTGGAGCTTCAACAATTGTATTGCAATCATAAGAAACATCCCCCCAAAACTTCAGAAATATAATCAAGACCAGCCACTGCTCACATAAAAACTTCTGTTTATATTTGAAAAATAAACTTCTATTCATCACTATTAGTTCAGTTTTCTATTATTTGCATTCCAAAGCATGCCTGACTGATAAAGGAGACTATTATCTTCTCATTGCTCAAGTTACTATAATAAGCACACATTATTATTGCAATTTTTCAAATGACTTTTTAAAGTAGAAAAATTAAAGATAAAAGAAAATGAGGCAATTAAAGAAGAAAGGAACTTTTAGAAAGATTTTTTTTCCCTGCATTATTGTACTTTAAGCATTGTATTTATTTCAACTGAAATATGTCCTGTCACTAGTTTGTTTGTTCTTTGTTAAGTAAACCTGAGAAGCATTTAAGATATATCTCCCTCACTCCATAATGAAGCATTGACTCCTTTGCTAAATGACTGAAAGAGATATCAAGGTTACTGTTAATAAAAACAGGGACTTATTAGGTTTCAAGTTTATTTAAAAGTGCTCCACAGCAATCATTATTCTTTCAACAGCTCTGAATATCTTTTTTAAGATTATGTAAATATTAAAGCTACTCAAAAAATTTATTTACACAGATTTGGAGAATATTTTTTTCTCCCATCTCAAGGGTACACGACTCTACAGAAACTTTTCTTTTTCTAATTTGAATTTGAGGCAATTGTGAATCAAATACTTGCTTATTACAGTATTTGTTTTAGATGCATAGATAATTAAGCATTAAGGATAACCTTTCAGGGTCTATGTGAGAAATGAAAATATAGCATATTGCAAGAAAACATTAATATTATAATGAAAGTAGATGGGGAAAGGAGGGAAGGGGGAAGAAGGCAAGGATTACATAGAGAAACCACAAATACAGAAAGCGTTAGCTAAATGTCTGTTATTGTTTAGTCGCTCAGTCATTTCTGACTCTTTTGTGACCCCATGGACTGTAGCCCACCAGGCTCCTGTGTCCATGGGATTTCCCAGACAAGAATATTGGAATGGGTTGCCATTTCCTTCTCCAAGGGATCTTCCTGACTCAGGGATCGAACGTGGATCTCCTGCATTGGCAGGAGAATTCTTACCACTGAGCCACCCACCAGGGAAACCCACAGTGCCTGATACCAAAGGAAAAAGACAGAGACAGAGGCGGCTCCAAGGTTTAATGCCCATTACAAAGCTGTTCAAGGTATATAGCAAAACGCAAAATATATCATTTACACATCAAGCCTTTTTTGTTGTTGATATTACCAACAATAAAACTGTCTTTTACAAGGACCTAGGAGGTTGTCCCTGGATGATGAGGTTGTCATCATCCAAAAAAGGTCTTCCAGTCCCTGTGGGAGGTAGGAGCCTAACAGCAAGCACAGATGGCCTGGCCGCATTGACCAAATTCTCTCTTCAATCCTCCAGGACTTTGCCAGCAGTTGGAAACTCTCTTGCCTTTATTTCAGCAGGGTACATCTCTCACGTATTGCAATAATCTTGACATCAACTGCAATAGGAATTATGTGCTCAGTCATGTCTGACTCTTTGCGGCCCCATGGACTGTAGACCACCGGGCTCCTCTGCCCATGGAATTTTCCAAACAAGAATACTGGGGTGGGATGTCTTTTGCTTCCCCAGGGGATTTTCCCAACTCAGGGATCAAACTCGCATCTCTTGTTTCTCCTGCATTGGCAGGGGGATTCATTACCACTGTGCCACCTAGGAAGCCCACGTTTAATGCACATCTGAATGTAAGTTTTACAAGAATGCAAAATAATTTTTTTACTAAAAGTTTGCAAAAATACTCTCAAACTATTGAGATATCTGAGTATTACATGTCTAGAAAAACAAGGGGCAAAGGGGAACTCATAACTGATCCTGTGGTAAAAAGCTCACATATACAACTGCAAAGGCTTCAATAAAGCCTCCCTGGACTGTTTAACTCTTATCTGATACAACTTGGCTCTGACTGTAGTGTAGCCTGGGCTGTTCCTGCTGCCTTTCACTGAGGGATACGCAGGCCTGTTCTCCAGCGTCCCTACTCTGACTGGGCTCTCTCTCTGTCTTTCTGTCTCTCTCTCTCTCCCTCATTAATTTTGGACTTCTTCTTCTGGACTCCTTTGTGAAAAGTAGTTCTTCAGCAACTCTACTCTCTCACATGGTCAAAAGCATAGCTTACTCACATATTTCACATACAATATATAGTCACTTTATTAAGTTTTGTAAAACTATAACCCTTTTTATGGAAAGTGCTACCTGCAACCTAACTTTGTCATTGGCTCGCATGACAAATACAATACCAGTCATTTTTTAGTTGCTCCCCACCTGCACCCCACTCAGGAATATTAGCTGCTCTAAAATTGCTCTTGAGAAGCTCAGCAATCATGGTTTCTACTAATATTTCACATGTATTCTTCTCACAGCTGTTTGGAGACAACTATTGAATGATGCTAGATGATGTATTTTAGCCATTTTTATCCATTCCTCAAGCCATGAGCTAAAAATCAGCTGGCTTTAACACAGCTGGTAAAGATAAAATGGAGTTTACATTTAAGCTTGGAGTAAATTTTACTTTCAGAATGGCAATTGGCTAATATCCCTATGTCCAAACAAATTATTTGGAACACAATAAATCATAAAATAAAATAATTCTGTTGTTAGATTTCAGCCATGAAATCAGTTTCCAGAATAAATTCAAAATTTTTTTTCCAATAGACACTTTAAATTATAAAACTCAATCAAACTTTGGATCAAGTTTCTTAAGGTTTTGGTCACATGAATGTCTAGATCAAAATTATCTAGATACTTGTGAAAGGTGTAAGCCTCGAGGCCCACCCCAGACTTTTTGGCTAGAAATACCTGGCAACTCAGCTGAGAATCTGCACATTTTATTTGCACCCAGCATGATTTCTGGGGCTTCCCAGGTGGTGATAGTAGTAAAGAACCTGCCTTCCAGTCCAGGAGACACAAGAAACAAGCCTTTGATCCCTGGGTTGGGAAGACCTCCAAGAGAAGAAATGGCCACCTACTCCAGTGTTCTTGCCTGGAGAATCCATGGACAGAGGAGCCTGTCAGGCTACACAGTACATGGGGTCACACAGACTCGGACACGACTGAAGTAACTTAGCTTCAGCAAGATGACTTCTAAGCTCACTGATATTTAAGAAGCTCAGCCTGAGATTACTCCATCCTGAGATAAAGATCTGGCTCTCTGTGAGACCCAAGTACATAAGTACAGAGTATGATAAGCTGTGCCGAAACACCAAGTATGCTTCAAAAGATGGGTTTCTTTTTTTTCTCTCCTTTGCTTATACAACTGAAATACTGAAGCAGAGTTTCTTCTCTATTCTAGTGCAGTATAAAACTACAAATGGGAAAAAAAAAAGCCAAAGAAGAGAATAAAAAACAAAACCAATAAAAAAAAAATACTCAAGTATATATGTATGTTAATTTATGATAAACTAACAAAGAATGGTACTTAAGATGCCAAGGACAATTTTATATACAAGGGGATAAAATAAAATTACCATTTCATATTATAAAGGTAACTTCCAGATTTATAAAGATGTTAAAGTCTACAACTAAACTATAATAACATAGTTATGATCATTCACCTAGAGCCAGACATCCTGGAATGCAAAGTCAAGTGAGCCTTAGGAAGCATCACTACGAACAAAGTTAGGAGAGGTTATGGAATTTCAGTTGAGCTATTTCAAATCCTAAAGGATGATGCTGTGAAAGTGCTGCACTCAATGAGCAAGCAAATTTGGAAAATTCAGCAGTGGCCACAGGACTGGAAAAGGTCAGTTTTCATTCCAATCCCAAAGAAACACAATGCCAAAGAATGCTCAGACTAGAACACAATTGGACTCATCTCACACACTGGTAAAGTAATGCTCAAAATTCTCCAAGCCAGGCTTCAACAGTACCTGAACTGTGAACTTCCAGATGTTCAAGCTGGATTTAGAAAAGGCAGAGGAACCAGAGATCAAATTGCCAATATCCATCGGATCATTAAAAAAGCAAGAGAGTTCCAGAAAAACATCTACTTCTGCTTTACTGACTATGCCAAAGCCTTTGACTGTGTGGATCACAACAAACTGTGGAAAATTCTTAAAGAGATGGGAATACCAGATCACCAAGAGCGATCACCTCTTGAGAAATATGTATGCAGGTCAGGAAGCAACAGTTAGAACTGGACATGGAACAACAGACTGGTTCCAAATAGGAAAAGGAGTACATCAAGCCTGTATATTGTCACCCTGCTCATTTAACTTATATGTAGAGTACATCATGAGAAAAGCTGGGCTGGAAGAAGCACAAGCTGGAATCAAGATTGCTGGGAGAAATATCAATAACCTCAGATATGCAGGTGACACCACCCTTATGGCAGAAAGCCCAGGAGAACTAAAGAGTCTCCTGATGAAAGTGAAAGAGGAGAGTGAAAAAGTTGGCTTAAAACTCAACATTCAGAAAACTAAGATCATGGCATCTGGTCCCATACTTCATGACAAATAGATGGGAAACAGTGGAAACAGTGGCTGACTTTATTTTTTTGGGCTCCCAAATCACTGCAGATGGTGACTGTAGCCATGAAATTAACGATGCTTGCTCCTTGGAAGAAAAGTTATGACCAACCTAGACAGCATGTTAAGAAGCAGAGACATTCCTTTGCCAACAAAGGTCCATCTAGTCAAAGCTATGGTTTTTCCAGTAGTCACGTATAGATGTAAGAGTCAGACTCTAAAGGAAGCTGAGTGCTGAAGAATTGATGCTTCTGAACTGTGGTGTTGTAGAAGACTCTTGAGAGTCCCTTGGACTGCAAGGAAATCCAACCAGTCCATCCTAAAGGAGATCAGTGCTGAATGTTCATTGGAAGGACTGATGTTGAAGCTGAAACTCCAATACTTTGGCCACCTTATGCGAAGAACTGACTCATTGGAAAAGACCCTGATGCTGGGAAAGATTGAAGGTGGGAGGGGAAGGGAATGACAGAGGATGAGATGTTGGATGGCATCACCAACTCGATGGACATGAGTCTGAGTAAACTCTGGGAGTTGGTGATGGACACGGAGGCCTGGCGTGCTACAGTCCATGGGGTTGCAAAGAGTCGGACACAACTGAGTGACTGAACTGAACTGAACTGATAATAATTTAGAGATGACATAGAAATAGAAACCATAGAGATAACTGTAGGCTAACATTTAAATGATCATAGAGTAGAAAAATATAACTAAGGAAAGATATCATAATGAAAGGAGACATACAGAAAAATTTAACCAACCACACATGTAAATTCTGTACAATTGAAATATAACAATAAAATAATAAATAAATAAGAAAGAGCTACCAAACTATAAAGAAGATAGAAACAAATGAAAGTTGGAAAAAAAATAAGTATTTGCAATGTATTATTAACTTACTTGTCTAAATATTCATCATTTTAAGGGATCCAGTTCTTCCTGGAAGCAAGACTGAGGAGAGCAGGAGAAGCAGTGGATGTCTACCCTTGCAAACAATCCAGGGACCTGTGTTACAGAAGGGATGACCCCGTACCGGGGTTTTCTCCTATGCACGCACGTATTAATACATCAACTGGAACAGCTGAGGCAGCCTCGGTACAGAAAAGAATTATATTTGCACCTGTCACCCAAGATTTTAAGGAAGTCTAGAATAGATGTTAAGGAAGTCTAGAATATATAGCTTAGCAAAGTTTCTTTAAATTTCAGCCACAAATGTTTTTCCTCTACAAAACTTGTGGAAATACTTCTTTAAGGACGCACCATGTGAGTGTATTTCATCTTGACCTCATTTGCATGCTATTCCCATCATCATGAGCATAAGACCAGGACCAGAGCAACTACACTGGAGGCTTCACAATTTAATCCTGTGAACCTTGTTCCCACTGGACAGAAATCCTATTATGTCCTCAGTTTATCCATAAACCTAATTGAGTCTTAGTCTTTATCTCACTTTCTGTCAGCCAATTATTCTCTCCTCTTATCTTGCTGACCAGGATAATTTCAGCACAAACCTCAAAACCTCCAAGCATTTATGTCTATATGATCTCTGCCAAACTATTTTCAAATTCAGTTGCAACTTAGACTACCTAAGTCTATCTAAATTTCACCGCATACTAATTTTCATATAATAAATATTTTGATTTACTTTGATTTGCCCCATCAATCAAGGAAGTGAGGAAGGAAGAAAGGAAGCCAAATGTTTTAGAAGAAATACATATCAAATTATATTTTATTTTAAAAAGTAACAGTATATTCTACACTCTGTTCACTTTTACAAAGTTTTACATATTTGAAGTTACTGTGTTTTACTTTCTTTTTTATCCAATAAAAGTAACAAAATGTTGAATAAAATCAAACATCAACCAAGGTCAGGCACAAGGGACATAGTAAGTAAAAATGGATACTCAGACTGCCTGTATCTTTCTTTGTATAAAAATACCTTTCAATATAAAGAGTACACACCAATACAAAAGAGAATGACATGTATAGACAACCAACAAAAGAAATAAAAATGAGAAATAAGCATATAAGGGTCAAACAATCCATTAGCACATAATCAATTACATGTGAACTTGGGAGAAACACAAACATTCAGTCCTTAACAAGGGCAATTTAGTCCTAAGTATCAAGAGCATTAAAAAAAAAAAGTCCATTAAATCAGAAATTCCAAGTCCTGAAAACTATGCTCAGGAAACAAACATTGACACAAAATATTACCTAAAAGTTTTTTTCTTAATTAATGCTGCTCGTAATAAAAAAAATAAATAAATAAGAGAATATGAATACCCATTCAACTGATGACTATGTAAGTAAAGGATGAAATTATTTAAATATACTCTCAAGAATATTTAAGGAATTGAGGAAATGCTAATAACAAATTGCAATGAGAAAAGTGCAAATTAAATAACTATACAGGCAATACAGCCCCCAATTTTTAAAAATGTTATAATATGTTATAGTCTCATTTTTACATAAAATCACTGCAGATAGTGACTGCAGCAATAAAATTAAAAGACACTTGCTCCTTGGAAGAAAAGTTATGACCAACCTAGACAGCATATTAAAAAGTAGAGACATTACTTTGCCAACAAAGGTCCATCTAGTCAGAGCTATGGTTTTTCCAGCAGTCATGTATGGATGTGAGAGTTAAGACTATAAAGAAAGCTGAAGAGTGCCAAAGAATCGATGCTTTTGAGCTGTGGTGTTGGAGAAGACTCTTGAGAGTCCCTTTGACTGCAAGAAGATCCAACCAGTCCATCCTAGAGGAGATCAGTCCTAAATATTCATTGGAAGGACGGATGCTGAAGCTGAAACCCCAATCCTTTGGCCACCTGAGGCAAAGAACTGACTCACTGGAAAAGACCCTGATGCTGGGAAAGATTGAAGGCGGGAGTAGAAGGGGATGACAGAGGATGAGATGGTTGGATGGCATCACCAACTCAATGGACATGAGTTTGAGCAAGCTCTGGGAGTTGTTGATGGACAGGGAGGCCTGGCGTGCTGCAGCTCATGGGGCTGCAAAGAGTTGGACACGACTGAGCGACTGAAGTGAACTGAACATTTTTATATATTTTATATTTTATTGTAAACATATATTTTTGTAATAGTCTCATATTTTATTATACAATTAAAGAAGTGGACATATATATGAACATATACATATATACACACACATATGTGTGACTGACAAGATAATATACATGAAAATATTAAGAGACATTTGATGGGGCTTGTGCTTCAGCAGGTAAAGAATTTCCCTATAATGAAGGAGACACAAGAGATGTGGGTTTGATCCCTTGGTTGGGAAGATCCCCTGGAGGAGGAAACGGTAACCCACTCCAGTCTTCCTACCTGGAGAATCCCATGGACAGAGGAGCATGGTGGGCCATAGTCCATGGGGTCGCAAAGAGTTGGACAGGACTGAGCAACTGATGCACGCACGATGGGCCATCAGGGTCACAGATGATTGTTTTATTACCTTTCTGCATGTTCTAAATTTTCTGGACCAAACATACAATTTTTTCTATAATAGAAAACTATGAAAAGAAGCTAGAAACCAAGAGGACGAAAGTATGTGGGTCTCTGATGACCTCAGAGCCTCCAACGGCACCACATCATCCACCTGGCCCTGGAGGCAGACACGTGGATGAGGGATCTGTGGCAGCTGAGGGAGCCACAAGGTGACAAGTGTGCAGACAGCAAGGGTGGGTACCAGAACAAGCCTTGCTTCCTGCACCAGCACAGAAGCAAACTAGACTGATGGTTCCTCCCTTTTCTGATGCAAAAGATGCAAATGAAGGAAGCCCCAATTCCCCCAGAACTCTGAAGAGAAGGGAATTTTGGAAAATACAGTTCCAGTTTTGCTAAGTAGACGCAGCACAACTCTAAATGAACTAAGGCTGTCTCCTCACTCCATTGATCCCCAATGAACTTGCTTTTCAAATGCCCGTTGAGTGAGAAGCTGGAAGATCTACCTCAACTCATACAAGCCTTCTCTTGACGTGTCAAGTCACAGTCCTCACTAACTCCTCAACGTCTGGTTTTCTTAGCCAGCTCCCTTCCTATTACTCTCAAGAGTAATAAAAATTCTTCTGAACACATAAAATAAAGCAGCCCCCACCCCTCTTATTCCTGAGAGTTTAAAGAAACCAAACTCCATTGCTCTCTTGTTCTCTCAAGAGTAAGAAGGGCTTTTAAATTTTTTACTTGATGGAAGAGAGAATATTTGTTAAACGTGAAGCTATTTCTTCCACTTTTTACTCTCAAATCTGTTTCAAAAAGAAAGAACGTGTGGGGCGGGGCAGGGAAGAAGCTCATTCTTAACCAGAAAACAAATTGCCACAGACTAATATCAAAATATTAAATTGTTTACCTCCTCCAGGTAGAACCATTTGTTCCATCTAACATGTTCACTCCAACTGGTTTCAATACATTACATTTAGGAAATGTTCAAATGCGTTCTTCTAAAGTAGCATACAACTTAATCAAACTGCCTTAAATCCTTGCTCTAGTGGGAAAGTTATAAATAAATAAACAAGCAAGCAAACAGGTAAGTATATTTTCACTATACAGTGACAGTAGTGTCCTTTCCTATTTGTCTATTTAGTGCTTCTGGAATCTGGAGCACTTCTCTGAAAGTACGTCATTTATTTGAAAACCATCAAAAGACAGTTGCAATTTGGCAGTCTCTCAAAATGGGATGCATTTCAGCAAGACCACAGTAATTCTCACAACTGCAAAAAGAAATAACATATTCATACTGCCTGAAGTTTGTCTTGACTTACATCTTGCAAAACTTTTGTGTCTTTTGAGATTAACGAAGATATGAACACTAATTCTGTGTATAAGAACATTTTTTAGATAAACAAAATAAATTAAAAATGACATCTGGAAGAGAATTGCAGTTAAAGAAAATAAATGGACTGGGTAATATTGTTTAAATCTGAAAAGATTACATATAAACAAATTTGTGTACATAGTGATCTTTCTTCTACAAAGCCATAACAACAACAACTGGGTGATAATATACACTAAGTGAGTCTGTGAAATACAGCGCTGCGCTGTGCTAAGTCGCTTAGTCATGTCTGACTCTTCGTGACCCCATGGACCACAGCTGCCAGGCTCCCCTGTCCATGGGCTTTCCCAGGAAAGAATACTGGAGTGGGTTGCCATTTCCTTCTCCAGGGTGAAATACTGTAGTGTTCAAAAGTAGCAAGAGGATAAAACTGAAATGCAACTAGAGAAATCTTCCTTTCGATGTACAGAAATGAGATGTGTATGAAAATCCTAAGTCTATAGGTTAATTTTCCATCTCAAATACTATCATGTGTGACTTTGCTGATTATTCTCTCAGTCTTTTTTGAAGACTTTCATATCCATCAATTTGAAGCATTTTTTCAATAAATTGATTTTCTAACAGGTCATTATTTCTCTCTAAATTGCGTGCCATCTTAATAAAAAAAAATACAGACTATTTAGAAAAACAATGTTTGTGGTTACCAACACAAAGAAATATCAAAGTTTTTTCTTTATGTTTCAGTTCGTATTACCACTTTAAAAAATTCTTCATGACATTTTTTATGTTCATGTTTACCTCATGCTGGGTAATTAATACATATGATAAGCTTATAATTTTCACTCCCAGCTTTTGTCAGCTAGCTAATAGACTGATGACATTTTCAAAAGGAAAGTGAGCAAAAATGCATCACCTTTCTGAAAAAAATCATTTTATTTCTCATTTTGAGACAATTTTGTCTTGATTGCTGTATTTTAGTATTAAGTGTTTGAAAATGAAACACTTTAAATTTCAGAACATGGATTAGGATTAATCTGTGAAGACTCCAGTGATAAGCAAGCTTGAGGTTCTATGTATTTAAACTAAACCCAGGAAATATTTCACCTGTTCAAAGCCCATTTTGCACCCAAAGCATTTCCCTCAACAATACAAAGGATGTGTTAACCTCTGCAGATCGCTGCTGAACCCAGAGAGTTTCCACAGAAACCCTGGCATTACAGTCATTTTCCTAGGTCCATGGTGACTGGTGACTTCTCTCTTCCTTGTACAATCTTCCTGATTAAATACACACATAATGATCTTTAACAAAGATCAAGTACAAACTCCAGCTCAGTAGAAGCTCCACTTGCTACCTAGTCTCAGTGGTACGTTTCTCTCCTCAGATGCCCAGGTTTTTAATCTGCAACCTGGATATACTTGGATATTTCAGATAAAGCACTGTTACCTGAACGTCTAGATTGAGTGAGGCTTCCCTAGTGGCTCAGATGGTAAAGAATCTGCCTAAAATGAGGGAGACCCGGCTTCAATTTCTGGGTCTGGAAGATCCCCTGGAGGAGGGCATGGCAACCCTCTCTAGTATTCTTGCCTGGAGAATTCCATGGACAGAGCAGCCTGGCGGGCTACAGTCCATGGGGTAGCAAAGAGTCAGACATGACTGAGCAACCAACCCTTTCATAGGATAGAGTAGAGGCAAGGCATTTCCCTATAGAATAGCCAACTGGAACTTAAAAGTTTAACCTTAGCCTCAAGTGATACACAATTTTATAAAAAGCCGAATCTCCTCTTCAGGAAATGTGGCTGTGGTCTGATGTGCAGATTGAGTGAGGGGCCCTGTCCTGCTCCTCCCGTGGACGCAGAGCTCCTAGGAGACTGCAGTGATACATGGAACTTGCTCTCGCCCAGCCTTTGGAACAAAGGACTCACATCGCCTAGCCTTTTCTTGGTCCCAATCAAACCTAGCCACCTTCTGTGTAGCCACTAAACAGGCTGGAGCAGAAGCTCTACATGTCAAACATGCTGCAGCGCAAGCCCAAAGAGGTCTGTCACTGTCCCGGCTTCTTGTTTTAGTTTTAAGTGGTGTCAGCTGTAGCAACCTGCCCTTACCTGGGAAGAAAAGCCCCATAGGCTGCAAACCTGTTGAATTCTTATGACCCTCACTCATGTGGGAACACCCTGAATCATCCTCGGGCTTATTTCCTACACTGTGTAGTATGTATATCAAGACCTCCAGCATACCGGTCACTTATTGCCCTGCAGTGTAATTAACACAGCATGATGGCATGGGTATAATGGACCAATAAGATGTCCAGCAGACTCTCTGGATGGCCCAGGTGCCTGTGGACTATATTGTGAGAAAAGGAGGGAAAGTTAACATAATCCTGAGGCAAGAGTCACATGGGCACTTTCAAAGGCTCTTGCCTACATTACCCAGCTTCCCCACTTCAAGTTTCAAGGTCATGACCTTGGTACAGAAGCTTAGCTGGGGCTATTTCAACCTTCTGTAAGCTTCCACTACCCTCACCTAAGACCCTAAGTCTCCCTCATAATTAGATGCTGAGCTTTCCTCTGTTCCATCTGCCCTCTGGATGCAGGATATTAGGGGTTTATTAAGTGTAATCAACAAGGTTATCTGGCTTCCACATTTTGCCTTGAACTATTGATGAATCACTCTGAGCCTGTCCTTATCTTTCTCCAACAAAGAGTCGGTGATGCTTAGCAGCCGTCATGCAATTCCACAATCCCTAGTTACCGCTTCCCTCTTATTTCTGCCGGAGACAGTGCAGCAGCCGCTCACCACCTCCTGCCCTGCCACGGCAGCCGTGGGCTGCCAACGCTTCATCTGCCTCCACGCCACGCTGCTCCTCCTGCCTACTAACCACAGAGTGACCCATCTCCAGGCTCCTGATTTTGAGCAGGCTATCCCTTCTGATACCACCTGTCTCAGACTGGGTTCCTTAGAAATAAACACTGAGATGGAAAATTCCATTGAGAAAACTCCCTGGGTTTTTTTTTTTTTTTTTTGGATGGAATACACGAGTGAGGGAATGAATAAGGTAGTATTCAGAAGAGGGAGAATCATTGTGTGATTACAGAGGAAGCTTAAGATGCTCCTCCAGGGAACCTGGGAGCTGAGATGATGAGTTACTCTACATTGAGGCAAAGGGCCAGGGCCTTCTCCACCATCTGAAGCAATCCGTTGCCACAGCACCCAGGGAGGAGGCCCGGGTTTGAGGGCCAGGGTTATCTCTGACGCGGGTAATTCCGAGTGCGGGGCTCAGTGTGGAGCAATCAACACCAGGCGAGGATGGGTGTGTCAGCCCTGAGGATGGGGTGTGGATGGAGGTCCCAGTATCCACTACTCTGCAGTAAAGGCTTCAGCTAAAAAGAATATCATGCAGGTCTCTGAGGCAAGACAAGAGGATTCGAGTTCTAGTCAGAGATGCTGCTGCTAGAGACGCTGCTGAAATACAAGGGAGGACGGGCCTTGGAGGAGGCACAGATTCGTGGAAACCTCCACACACGTCTTGAAGTTAAGACTTATAGTCACAACCAGCAGATCCCTTGATCTCCAGATGACTACCAGGACTGGGACAGGCAATTGTTTATACGAGACACTGCAGAGATTTTGAAGTCAACTTTCTCATCATACATCTCTCTCACCATACATCAACAGGAAGGAGAAAAGACCTGTTTGTGTGTGTTGAGATTTTGTACAAACTCTTTTGTGAGCTGTAAAACACAGCACGGTGTGACGGAGTTGGGAAAAATCAGGCCTTGGGGGATGGAAGTTTCTACAGCATTGATTTACAGGGAAGCCTTGCAGAGGCAACTTTGACTTCACAGGAAGCCAGGGAGACTCAAGGACTTTCACCATTAGTGAAACTAATTTGGGAGGATGAATAGGAGGTCACACTGACCGCCTCAGAGAATAAAACCGAGGAGAAGAGCTAGATTCAGAGGCTTTCTGTTAAGATGTGGGGGCCGGCGTGGCAGCTGTGATTTAGGTCCCTCAGAGGAGCTTCCTGAGAAGACCAGGTGAGAAGGTCTCCCTTCTTTCAAGAAAACGTTTCCCAGAACCAGCTCTGGCAGGAAATGTCTTCCATTAATTACTTGAGACATGACTGCCTCTAAAGGATGGATATAAGCTTCTGGGTACTAAAACCCAGGACATATGTCAGAAATGCCTGTTTCTGCTATGGGAGGAAAAAAACAGACACGGAATCTCCAGAATGTAGGGCAGGGAATGTGGAGGAGAATGGAGTGATTAACAAGTCTTGGCTAGAACGGGTCATCAGTCTGGATCCTAGAACGGAAAAGCCTGGTAAAGACAACCCCACACTTTGCAAAAAACCACGTCTCTGAAAAGAGGAGCTAAAGGGCAGGAAGTCCAGTCAACGGTACCCCTTCACATGGTTCACTGGGCACTGGGGATGCAGGGGTGAATCTCAGGTCTAAGGATAAAGCGGTTAGGAACCCAGATGGGAAACACTACCTACTTTTCCTAGTTTTTTCCAGTGTCAGATTGTTCACACCGACAATGTCAAATCATCCTGCAGTTCTCCAAGGCACACAGAAGTGGGACGGGGAGCCCTTGCCAGACAAAACCGAGGTGGGGAAGATGCCCTGAGGGGGAAGCTCCCCGGTCTGAGCCAGGAAACAGACCTGACATACATCGTCCAACAGCCTAGGGCCACACCCTGCTGGAGCCAAAAGCGAGTGCTAGTCCTCCTCTCACATAAAAGCACGAGAATTTGTATGTTACTGTGGCTTTTGGCAAGTGTCTATTTCTCTTCGGCTTTCTTAAATCTATTATTTTTTAAACTTTTGTTTGACTTATATACAAGCTTCTCCATCCATCTCTCCCCTGCCTTGAGTCTAAAGTCATTGCCTGGATCATTTCCTCCATCTTTACCACATTTGGTACAAGCTTCATTCTAATTCCTTCAGGTTCACTACCTATCTCTTTAACTCTACTCAATCAGGGGCAACTTGCCTTTTGAAAGATTTACATACAGAATTTTTTTCAGGATTTCCGTTAGATTGCACACCCATTCATCATTTCATCACTATGTTCTTTATTTTATTAATGTCTCCTCAAGGATACTAACCGTTCTTAAAGCAATGTTTAGATTACTTTCCTTGGGCTTCCCAGGTGACACAGTAGCAAAGAATCCATCTGCAATGCAGGAGACTTGAGTTTGATCTCTGGGAAGATCCCTTGGAGAATGAAACAGCAACCCACTCCAGTATCCGTGCCAGGAAAATCCCAGGGACAGAGGAGCCTGGTGAAATAGAGTCCATGGGGTCGCAAAAGAGTTGGACATGACATAGCAACTAAAACAACAAAACCACCAGATTACTTTCCTTAGTTTATTTTTATCTTTTTAGAGCAAGGCACAACAGGACTCTTTCTTATGTTAGTTTTCTTTATATTTTTTACATTTACTCCTTAAAGGGATGGGTTTTATTTATTAATGTTCTGCCTCTCTGCCTGCCTGGACCTGTCTGGCCTCCTCCCAAAATCTAAGACCCTCTCCCGAGGTCAGGAACACTTCTCAGATAGCAGAATGGAGCCCTCATTCAAAATGGTTGTCAGGAAGTCACTGATCACTGCCAAGCTAGAGCGGGCTGACTCACCCAATCCTGGCTGAGGTACTTCTGCCGCTTCTTGCTGGGTATCTCAGGTAATTAATTTTATATTAGTCATAGCCCTAGAATAGCAAATCTCAGATTTTTATTTTAGCTCCTGTCCCAGACCCAGTTCAGTCAACCTTAGTCCCGGACCTACATCAGATATTTTTTGGAAGCACTGCCCAATAGGAATGCAAACTCTCATGAACAAAAAAAAAAGGAAAATCAAAGCAGTAATCGGAACTAAAGCTCTAAGACTGAGGTGCTCCGGCTCTGAAACTTGGCACAGGTTTTCATGGTTTGCTTGGAGAACTCTGTCAGCTACTAAAATGAGAGGTCAAAACACCTACAGAACTGTGCTGCTTAGAAGGTCAGGAATGCATCATGGCACCAAAGTGTCTGTTTTCTTTAATCTAATAAAAGTTACATTAAAACCAAGAAAGGTCAATGGAAAGGAAGCCCATGGTGTAACCTGAGACAGAACTCAGAGGTTGTTCTTTGCTGGCAATTTCTCTTACTGGAAGGCAACATCCTCAGCAAATCATGTTAGGTCCCTTGTGAGCAGGTAACCTGCTATCTAGGAGAGTAACCACAACCATCCAAAGGGATGCATATTTATTCTGAAGCCATTTTTCAGTCTAGAAGAGTGAGTGTAAATAAAGTCACAGTTTGAAAGACAGGGTCTTCAGTTAGAAGGACACAGGCTGGAATTTAAGCAATCTGCCATATAGCCAATGTAAAACAGTTATCAATAATTGAACATTTGTTTTACCTATGCCTTTTTAAAGGTAGTTTAAATGAGTTGTCAGGTTATTTCAATACAAGCTCCAGTATGCATTTCTGAAAACCACAAACACCTTCACATGTCACCGCAATGTCATTTTCACACCTAACAAAATGAAGAATCCCTTAGGAGCACCTAAAATTCTGCCAGAATTTCCCCAGTTATTTTTAAATATATGTATAAACATGTTTTTCACATCATGCATCTCTCTCTCATTCCTGCCTTTTCTATGTGTACATGTATTCACCATCTTTATCAACTTTTAGTGACTAAGTTGTTTGGATCTTCTATGCCCTTACTAAATTTTTGTCCACTATGCATTTAGGCCTGTGACAAGTATGTTAAATCCTCTGTTATTGACGGTGGTTCAGTCTCTTTCTCCTTGCATTCCTTAAATTATGCTGTATACAAATGGCTGCTCTGTTATTTCACAAACACTGATAACTGATTTATCATCAATATGAATTGAATGCTATAGGACTATAAACTGTACTTTGTCTTATAAAATGCTTTTATGACCCTAATTCTATCTAATCAAGACTGTGATCTATTCTGTTCTGTTTATTTGCATTTATTTGACTGATATGTATTTGCTGATATACTTAGGATTTTTTTAATGTTCTTTCCTTGAGTGTTTTAACATGTATTTTTCTGGCATAAAGTTGAGTAAATTCTAAAAATTATCTGATTTCTTTCCCTTGGATATTTTGTCTGAATAAGTAAAGGATTTTTTTCCCCTTTATTTAAAGACCAATAGGTTCTTCAGGACATATATCTGTGTTGTTTATTCTGGTTAGATTTTCCCAGACACATGTTATTCCATCAATATGTAGATTTCAGTGGATTGATTTCTTTCAGGAAAACAGTTCTGCTTTCTGGTGCCTATCATTATTCACTGGAATGTTATTGAGTTTATTTTTTTCTCTTTCATAACAATAAATTGATACGTGTGGATAAAAGGATTTTGTTATTGTTGCTCAGTTGCTAAGTCACCTCCAATTCTCTACAAACCCATGGACTACAGCGCACCAGGCTTTCCTGCCCTCCACTGTCTCCTGGAATTTGCTCAAATTCATGTCCATTGAGTAGGTGATGTTATCTAACTATAGATAAAAGGATTAACAGATTGAAGGATGTTTGTGTACAAAGGGAAGTGATAAGCTACTGTAGTTTTTACTCTAAGGGAAGAGTGCCTCCTTCCTGCCATGTGGGGCAGGTGAATCCACAGAGGGGCTTCCTTCCAGCTGGTGGACAAAGTATGACCCCTACCTGGCCTTCTAACACCACCCTGAAGGCCATGTCTGTTCACCTCTCTATAACTTCACAACGTGTCAGGCACCTTACGTGGCTTGTCCCAGCATGAGTGGGGTAAGGTTACACTTTCTCTGTGTTTCTTGGTTGGAACAGAGTAGTGATTGTCTCAAAGTTGCCTATCTTGCTATTTTGTTGATTTTCTGATTCTTCTGATTAGAGAAAGCAGCGTTCCCTCCACCCCCTACCACACATCCATTGGCTCTTCCAGGTTGCCAGTTTCTTCAGCTCCAAATCTAGGAAACATTTGGTAAAAAGAAAATCCTGACAACTCATGACCATTACCCAGGTTCTAGAGTCTTATCTGGCCTGCTTTCTTCTCTCTACACTTCAGAGTCTTCTTGTGTTTATTTTATACATCACATCCCTGTTTTTAGTTGTCTTTAGAAGGAATAGGGAAAACTACAACTATTCCATACCTCTAGATGAAAATTCTGCACGTGAATTTTTAAATAAATAATTTTGCTGGATATAAACAATTCCATTAGTTTAATTAATAAATACAAAAACTTTCATTTTGTAGTCACCTGGATGTGGAATGAATAGGCAAAAGAGAAACTGAAGAATAACAAGACTCAACGAAGTCAACCAAGAAATAAATGCGATAGGAACAAGTGATGCTGGCAACAGTTTTTGAGTGTATTTCATATAGCCTGAATATTTTCCCAGGAATTTATTTTACATATGGCACAGTATGATTTGCCTTAAAGGCGATATTGGACAGTAGCCAAGAGTATCAAAGGTAGCTGAAACTGTAAGGCAAAAGCAAAAGACATGGTTCTACTCAGGATCAGGGAGAATTTTATGAGACAAAGTGAAAATGTTGGAATTCTCAGCAAAATGTTGGAAGACAAATCCTCCTCCACACCACTTTGCCAGCAGTGGGCTATTTTGAAATGCTTCCTGTTGAGTCTCCAAGGGACTGCTTTCCTGTCTTAAGATATACAAGATTCCTGATTGTTTAAAAAGCCAGAGTAAAAACAATGCTAAACTCTATGTCTCTTCAATTCTTAATATCCACTATCAAGACTGAATTTAGATTTTGGTATTATTTTCTTCTAGTATGCTTTTTCTTTTTATTAAAATCTTTAATATTGCCCATAGTGATTATGTATGGGCTTACTTGGTGGCTCAGTGGTAAAGAATCTCCCACCAATGTAGGAAATGCGGTTCAATCACTGGATTGGGAAGATCTCCTGGAGGAGGAAATGGCAACCCACTCCAGTATTCTTGCCTGGGAAATCCCATGGACAGAGGAGCCTGACGGGCTTATAATCCATGGGGTCACAAAAGAGTCAGATGTGATTTAGCCACTAAAGAACAACAACAATAGTGGTTAAATAGAGATATCTTACTTGACCATATTAATTATTAACATTAATAAAGCATATCATTGCTATATTTATTAATATTTATTGAATTATCATTTATGTATATCTTGTTACAAAATTGGCATCATCATATTTTCTTTAACTTTTTAATTTTCAAGAAAATTGCTGGGGTAGTCAGGGTAGAACTATGTTTAGTACAAGATAAATACTCTTTTACTTACTTTTTGCATTATTTGTTCTTCTTAAAAATAACTTTTTTCTGCTTTCTGCTTCCACTAAGTACTTCCTTTGCCTCTTAAGTAAATAGACAAGTATTTGCTCAATACAATGCATGCCTAGAAAATATTCAACACTTTTTAAAAAATAATTAAGTAATAGTTTTATTTTCCCAAAAGAATAAGAAATATCAACTGAAGCACAAAATAAGATATTCACTAATATAACCCATAGAAACTTTTATGCCAGGAAAATAATATATTTTCAAGTGACAGGAAAATAGAACTGTTCCCAAGAACATAATAGAATTTTTTAAGCAATGAATAAATTTCAAAGAAAAACATCTTAAAATTATATCTTGTAACCATGAAATACTTTCATTGAGAAGTTTCAAAATATCCTTTAAACATAAATTACCTTGTTCTAAGAATTCAATGAAAATAAGATTAATGAAATCACTATTACTACTTCATATTTGAGGTGAGAAAACTAACACAGAATTTCAAAGTCTTGGGTAAAAACTTTTTTTAAGGCAGAAATGGAAAACCAGTTTACAAATCTGTTTATTCTAAATAATAAATTCATGAAAATATGTCTTTATGAGGATTTCTCCATAATCATGAAGAGGTCAGTACATGGATTTCTCTCCCTACCATTGTCTCTCACACACACACACCTACACGTACCCTAAGTTGAGTTTAAAATGAAAGAATGCAATTTTAAGATAGTCACAAAATTTTAATATTGTTCTAAGACATGTGATTCTAAATTAAAATGTAACACAGAAGAAAGAAGCCTCAGGCTTCTGTCAAAAGAAAGGCATGGGTAGGAATTTTCAAAGTTCTATAAAATCCAATGCTGATTCCTCAAGAGAAATTTTACCAAGTAAAATAGCAATTTTGTTTTTATCTGATTTTATTGACTTGCTGTCTTTAATTATATTACCAAATCGGATGCTACAACTGCTACCCGTGGGCATAGAGAAGGCAAGTAAAAACAACGGGGATTATTGCTGGCTCAGAGGTACAAGGTGAGAATTGGATTCAAATCACTGAGATGAACATTTCTTTGCTGAAATGTCACAACTAATTTTTTGTTTTACTTTTATTCTTATCCCCCTTACCACTCGGCAAAAATGCAACACAAACACACAGTCTGATTTCTATCACTGAGATTGAAAAATCAATAACTCATAAAAAGTCTCCATGAAGGACATGGCATATTGTACACAACAACTAATCCTCCTATCCATTTGCATTTGTTTCACTGAAAAATTAGCAAAACCTTTCACTGCCTTCACTGTCAGCAATACTGACATATAAGTAAATTGTCACTTCTATGAATTATCAATTTTGTAAGAGCTAACAGAAAATATCTTCAATCAACTTCAAATGTCATTAGCATTATTATATACTGTTAATAATACTAACAGTAGAAATCTCCTAGGCTTGGTATTTCAAGAATGTAAGATATTTAAATCATGGCATTTCTTTGATGTGGCAACAGTTAGACTCCATCAGTCTTAGAACAGGAAATTGTTTTTCTCAATGGTAGCCTATTTATTATGTAAAAATAATAACTTTGCCCTTTTGCCACATAGACATTATAAATACTAACAAGATTTACATTATAAGTGAGTAATTTTCTTCACAGTTTCATGAGAACTATTCTAACATGTTTATTTCTTATTTGCTTTCTTTCATCTTTGTTGATTATTCATCTTTTTTCATAGTTATTTCTGTGCATGTCCTGTCATGATCATGGAATAAAGCATTTTGAGGCCAATGCATATGATTCATGTTTGTGGTCAATTAATAAATATGTAGCTAAAATAAATGTGCTGAATGAATTTAATTCACTGCTTTACGTTCACAGTGGTTTTATGGACACCATCTCACTTGACCACCACAAAAATATGAAATCAACTCATACTGTATCTTCTCTTTGGAGAGGAGCATAAGAACCAAAGTTGGGTCCCTCAGCCCTCAAAAAGTCGAGTCAGTAAAACACTCTCCAATTTTCCAGTGTCTAAACCCATGCTCCTCTCTTCCCTCTGTCTAACAGTCCATTTCTAAAGGAAGAGGAGAACACACAGCTAAGTTTAAAGCAAAATGCATTAAGTCGTCACACTTCGCCTGCTGACGCGTTCTACGCAGACAAGCGGTGGTCTGAGTGCCCCCAGCACGGTGAATGCTGCGCCGTCACACTAAGCATCTCATGGCTTTTTTATTTAACTCAAGGGGGAGGATTTAACATAAATCTGGAATAATGCCAGACAACAGTGAGTTTCAATCTCTGTTTCAACCAGTGACTAGATATGTGACTTTGACTCAGTGAGTTAAACTCTCTAAGCTTCAGTTTTCTTATGAGAAAAATGTGAATAATACTAATTTCTCAGGGTCATTGTAAAGGAAAAACATTTTTCCATATTAGAAAGATAAATCTTAATACTGTAAGCAGTTAAAAAGAGCAGAAAAACAAGTTTTTAAATTCTATCTCTAAGAAAATGTCAACCCACTCCAGTATTCTTGCCTGGAGAATTTCAGGATAGAGGAGCCTGGTGGGCTACAGTTCATAGGGTCACAAAGAGACAAACACAACACGACTGAGCGACTAACACTTTGACTTTTTTCTAGAAACTCTACTTCTTTTCCAGACTCTGCAAGGGCCTTATTTACCAGGAAAGGCTCATTTTCTCTAACTTTGTTAAAGTATTAGCTCAATATTTAACTCTTTTCTGGGTGCTTGCTTCCTCTCAGGATCAGACAATTGGGAGAAATTTTCAGGTAAATATTTAAGATCTTATGTCACATAATGCAAATTCAGTATTTTTAAAATACTGATTCATCAATTAAAAAAATATTTTGAGTGCCTGCTATAAGCCAAACACTGTGCTAGATGTTAGTAATGCAGTGAAAACTAGAAACTGCTCTATCTTTAGTGATTCCCGGTTAAGTGGTAGAGGCAGCTATGTACACAACACAGGGTGCTTAGTATTCAAATGGGGGTTTCAACACAAGAACAGTCAAGAAAGGTTAAGCATCTCAGCTTTGAAAATGGTGAAAGAGATGCTCAAACTGGATCTTGAAAGATGAGTAGAAGATTAGTATTAACTATTCCAGCCTGGAGAATGCCATGGACTGTATAGTCCATGGGGTTACAAAGAGTCGGACATGACTGAGTGACTTTAAAGCACATTTCAGGCAAAGGAGCTGGCATGTCCCAAGTAATAGAGATGGGAAACAGCAAGGCAAAGTTTACCAACAGCTGTTCATGGGAGAATGGCTGAAAACAATAGTCAGACATGTTTGCCGTATTATAATTTACTACATTATCTGGTAGATAGTAAACTACCATCACTATAGATGAAGCAGAGGATGGTAACAATGTCTACATAGGGTTTGTGCATGCACACACACACGGTAATTCTTGAAAATGTGCACCAGACAAAGGCACAAGCACATTCATAGCAACAACAGCTCAGACTACAAAAACAGACGAACTATAGAAACTCAAAGGAAAATGAGTTTTACTAGTATAATGTCCTAAAATATTTAAAACAGTTTGACATTCTTCATCAATAGATATCAAAGCCAATCAAACAAACAGTACATTTTTCAGGCATAACTACATAATGTGAAGAAACCGTAAAA
Source organism: Cervus elaphus (assembly GCF_910594005.1). NCBI lineage: Eukaryota > Metazoa > Chordata > Mammalia > Artiodactyla > Cervidae > Cervus > Cervus elaphus. Next base: position 13,360,593 of record NC_057841.1, on the reverse strand, counting down.
TATTGCAAGAGAATGATAAACATGCGAATGTACCCCCTGACACAACAATCCCAAACATAAAATGGCTGAAGTACGAAATAATAAGGCCTTTAGTGCAGCATTATTTCCAAAGGAAACTATTGGGAAAAAACTAAAATGTCCATTAATAGGAAAATGGTTATGTAAAATATAGAACATCAGTAGAATTGAATACTATGTAGACTCAAAAAGGTGAAAATATCTGTGTGCTGATATAGAATGATCTTTAGACTAAATCTTTTAATTTAAAATTACACTTTTACTATCTTTCTTCTTCTTTATGTATTATTATCTTAACTACTTTATTGAGACATGATTGACATGCAAAAATCTGCACACACTTAGTGGACTTGGGGGATAAGTATGCACCCATGTAATCTCACCACCATCAAGACCATAAATATTGAGGGGAAAAAATCAAACAAAAACAAAATACAGAGCAGCGCTTATAATATTTGAAAATAAATACTGGAAGGAGAAATAAAAAACTCTAAAATGTTTCCCTAAAGGCAGAGACAGGAAGTAGAGCAGAGGACAAGCTAGAAGTAAGAATTCTCTTAAATGTACCTTGTGGATATCGTTTTGCTTTTCAAAATACACAGAAGGTTTCTGCTTTTAAGAAATGAAAAAAATCAATCACTAAAAATTGAAAAGAAACTGAAATGAATAAAGCTCACGGTATATGAAGCTAATAATTCAACAATCCAGGCAAAAGTATGACTTCAAGTGAATTTAGCAAACTTTTGGTTGCAGATCCTTAGAGGAATATTATCTAAGAACTAAAAGAACCTCAAAGAAATCTGAAACTGGATTCAGAAGCCTAACTGTGTGTCATAATTTTTCGATGAATATCCCAGAGTTGCTCATGGAGCAGGAAGCCAGCAGTGACTGTCATTTAGGAGTCCTAAGGTTAATCTTAGCCTCATGCTTTATCATATATATAATTTTTTAATTTTATTTCACAATGCTCTCATCTTGCTTGATATTTAAAGCTGTATTTTAATATTTAACCTTTTCTCTAACCTATTGAATAAAACTGACCTTCAGAAAGGTGAAATACTTTCATTCTGTAATTTTAAATACCAGACTTTATTACAGTGACTGCATTGCCATGAGTGGGCTCAGTAAAGCATGACACCCTCGGAAAATGCTTTGTAAAAATTTGCTGATTAATGATTCATTCTCCTTGTGAAACCAGCCACTGTATCGAGGGACTAGACCATGAAAGTGAAGATCGGACTAGACAAGACAACATTCTTCTTAACCATACTGGAAACGCTCCCTCAGCAAACACTCATGCCAGTCTTAGCGAAAGATAGATAATGGGTAAGAAATCCTATATATGAATATAAAGGAAGTACATTAAATATATTTGCAAATATGAAAGAAATCCCGTTACAATTTCAGAATATCAAATGGAGGAGAGATTTCCTAGTTTATACAGGACCACTTTTATATTAGTATTAAAGACACAGCTATTGTTATGATTAAGAATTGTGCCTGGGATATTTGAAGGTGTTATCAATTGTTTCCTTTGATCCTCATTCTATTCTTATGAATCTAATATCACAAATAAGGAAACTCAGCTAAGAGATTTCCTGCCATCACATAGTCAAGCTGGGGATAGAACTAAATGCCCTTGTTTTCAGGCCATTGTGTTTCAGGTATCACTATGGATGCTCTTACTTTAAAAATGTTTATGCAACTAATGTTTTGTTGTTTGTTTCATTGTTTAGTCACTAAACTGTGTCAGACTCTTTTGCGACCCCATGGACTGTAGCCCAGCAGGCTCCACTGTCCGTGGAGTTTCCCAGGCAAGATTCCTAGAGTGGGTTTCCTCCTCAAGCAAATCTTCTGGACCCAGGGATGGAACCCGTAACTCCAGCATTGGCAGGCAGATTCTTTACCACTGAGCCACATGGAAGAATATTCAGCTAGTGTACAACTAATAGTGCTACTCACTTCACTCCAATTTTAGTTGACTTTTACCAGTATCTTGAATTATCTACCTCATTCTACTTTTTAATTAGAATCAATTTTCATCTACAGCATTCAAAGACTGAATACTCATATTGTTGTTCAGTTGCTAAGTCGTGTCTGACTCTTCATGACCCCATGAACTGCAGCATACCAGGCTTCCCTGTCCTTTACCATCTCCTGAAGCCTGCTCAAACTCATGTCCATTGAGTCGGTGATGTCCTCCAACCATTTCATCCTCTGTCACCCCCTTCTCCTCCTGCCTTCAATCTTTCCAAGCCTCAGGGTCTTTTCCAATGTGTCAACTCTTTTATCTCTCCCAATCTAAATATCATATTTAATGTAAAAATAACCCCAATGTTTATTTTAAAATTTAAAATATGAGCTATTAAAGCTATGGAAATCATGTTACTTCCCCCCAAACCTCAATAAACTCATTGCATATAAATTTTATAAATAAAATATGTTTCTGTTTAAAAGCAGCATCGCTGACTTCTTTAAGGCATACTCAATAATTTTCTGTGGAAGACACAAAATATTGTACTTCAGAACAATGGCCCATTTGCAAAACATACCCAGTGCCCAAGGGAGAGAGAAAATTTCTCACAGCCACTTGAACTTGGTGTTCAAATTCTGTAAACAAGTTCTTGAGGAGACAGGCTAGAGAATTTGGCTTAGAAATGCTTTACAAACACATGTCCATATTTTGACAACTCTTTATACATTCAGTAAATAACTGAACAGAAAAAGCTAATAGAAGGCCCAGAAGAACACAGTGATTAGAATGCAAAGATTGCTCTTAGTGAAGGGTTGCTCTTTTAAAATCCTAGTGGCTTGCTCATCTCCATCAGCCAGCCTATGACAGGGGAAAAAACCCACAACTCATCACTGTCGTCGCCTCCTTGCACATCCTTTGTGGAACCCATCACTTATGCAGGGAAATGGATTCACAGGTATGACAAATTTCCTGTCCTGGGACCCACTGTGGATCATATTAAATGCAAACAGTTGTATGACTCTCAAGACCTTTCACTAAACTCCAGGCTACCATCTTACCAACATCATTTCTACTGATTTCCCCAGTGCGTTCTTCTGAACAATTCAAGAAAATCTTGTCACGTACTCCGTATCTTGTTTTTCTCCAGTGCTGCCAGCTTTAACTTCTCATCCAACTTATATGAGTTGATCAGTTCAATTTAATTCAACGTGTCAGATGTTACTGAGTAGCTGCTATGGATCAGGCATCTTGTGAGGTCTCAGTGATATACCAATGACAAAACATCTGTATCTGAAAATTCAGACATATTAAAAAAAAGATATGCCCCAAGCCATCCCTGTTTCATTTAATCCACTGTCTCCTCTTTTCTGCCACAAGTTCTTCTTTTGAAGATATGTTGAACAGTCTTCTCCGAATACTTTCACAGGCTCTTGTCTCCACTGCCTACATGCCAGATCTACTGCTAGCCCCTAGGTGAAAGTGAAAGTGTTAGTTGCTCAGCTGTGTTCAACTCTTTGCAACCCCATGGACTGCAGCCAACCAGGCTTCTCTATCCATGGGATTCACCAGGCAAGAATACTGGAGTGGGTTGTCATTTCCTTCTCCAAGGGATCTTCCCAACCCACTGATTGAACCTGGACCTCCTGCATTGCAGGCAGATTTTTACCATCTCAGCCACCAGGGAAGCTTACAATTCCCCTTAGATGGAGGTAGCTTACCATCCCCTTCCAAAGATCTGATGACAAGAAATGTGTGGGGCTGTGTTTATTTACAGAAGAAAGGACAAAGGGAGACAGGATATCAGAAAAGAATGAAAAATTCCTCACTGATTTTACTAACAAGTGAAGAAAAAGCCAGTGACCTGTGAGTTTTAATAGCAACAGCTTCTTTGGACGGTCATAGCTCAAATATCTTGCACCTACAAGATGTTCAGTAAGCATGGAACTGATCTACCAGCATGGGAACTGTGGAAGAGGAGGCTCCACCAAGATTAGTTGACAGCCCAGCAGCATATAATGCAGCCCATATCTTTCTCAGCTTTTCCTTCAGCAGTGCAGCCTCAGAATTCCTGTGTGGCCACTTCCACTGGCTGCTCCCAATCTCTGATCTTGGCATGGAACACAGGCTGGCCCCAGCCCTGCCTCTCAGAAAGCAACTTTGTAGGTAGCATAGTCCACAGGCTACTAGGAAGATAACATTTTTTAAAGCTCTCAAAATACTACCACTGATTTGAATAAACCTATGATGAAAAACAGGCTTCCCCAGTAGCTCAGCAGTAAAGAATCCACCTGCAATGCAGGAGTCTCAGGAGATGCAGGTTAAATTCCTGGAGTAGGAAATGGCAACCCACTCCTGTATTCCTGCCTGGAAAATTCTATGAAGAGGGGAGCCTGGCGGGCTGCAGTCCATGGGGTCACAAAGAGTTGGATACGACTGAGTGACTGAGAACACACTCAATGAAAACCTATTGTAGAGCACTGGGAACTCGACTCAATACTCTGTAATGAGCTATATGGGAAAAGAATCTTAAAAAGAGTGGACATAGGAATATGTATAACTGACTCACTTCACTGTACACCTAAAACTAACACAACACTGTGAACCAACTGTGCTTCAATAAAAACATTTTTACAGAAAAGAAATGGCTAGTGAGTGAGTACCCCCATGACAAGCACATCGTGAAAACATACAACAAACATTTGCAGAAGTCGAAGAAAAATATTAAAATGTATCTAAGATCAATTGCGTATACAATGTAAGAAGCAAAAATTGGTTCAATGAATTATATTTTATGAAACATAAAAAGAGAAAATACAGAATTGACTATTAAGTTAACTACATGCCAGCAAGTATATTCAAAGAAATAGCTCAACATGCTTCATTCACCTCAAGAACTCTTTACCTTACAGAAAATGTCACCAAAATATTCAGTTCCATATATATTTTTAATTATTATTAGCTATTAAAGATTTAAGACATTGTATGTAATCATTATTAAATATTACAGGTATTATGATTTATTACTATCCACATATCTTTCATTATGAATTATTCCATATAGATTTTACTGTTACCCCTCCTCCAAGGAGCAGCGGCTGCGCGGGCGCAGGAGGGCCGAGAGGACTACTCCACGTTCAAGGTCAGGAGGGGCGGCCGTGAGGAGATACCCCGCGTCCGAGGTAAGGAGCAGCGGCTGCGCTTTGCTGGAGCAGCCGTGAAGAGGTGTCCCACGTCCAAGGTAAGAGAAACCCAGCTAAGATGGTAGGTTTTACAAGAGGTCATCAGAGCCCAGACACCCTGAAACCATAATCACAGAAAACTAGCCAATCTGATCACAGGACCACAGTCTTGTCTAACTCAGTGAAACTAAGCCATGCCCTGTGGGGCCACCCAAGATGGACGGGTCATGGTGGAGAGGTCTGACAGAATGTGGTCCACTGGAGAAGGGAATGGCAAACCACTTCACTATTCTTGCCTTGAGAACCCCATGAACAGTATGAAAAAGCAAGATGATACGATACTGAAAGAGGAACTCCCCAGATCGGTAGGTGCCCAATATGCTACCGGGCAGTGGAGAAATAACTCCAGAAAGAATGAAGGGATGGAGCCAAAGCAAAAACAATACCCAGTTGTGGATGGAACTGGTGACAGAAGCAAGGTCCGATGCTATAAAGAGCAATATTGCATAGGAACCTGGAATGTTAGGTCCATAAATCAAGGCAAATTGGAAGTGGTCAAACAGGAAATGACAAAAGTGAATGTCGACATTCTAGGAATCAGCAAACTAAAATGGACTGGAATGGGTGAATTTAACTCAGATGACCTTTATATCTACTACTGTGGGCAGGAATCCCTGACAAGACATGGAGTAGCCATCATGGTCAAAAAAAGAGTCCGAAATGCAGTACTCGGATGCATCTCAAAAATGACAGAATGACCTCTGTTCATTTCCAAGGCAAACCATTCAATATCACGGTAATCCAAACCTATGCCCCAACCAGTAACACTGAAGAAGCTGAAGTTGAATGGTTCTATCAAGACCTACAAGACCTTTTAGAACTAACACACAAAAAACACGTCCTTTTCATTGTAGGGGACAGGAATGCAAAAGTAGGAAGTCAAGAAACACTTGGAGTAACAGGCAAATTTGGCCTTGGAGTACAGAATGAAGCAGGGCAAAGGCTAATAGAGTTTTGCCAAGAGAACACACTGGTCAAGCAACCACCCTCTTCCAACAACACAAGAGAAGACTCTACACATGGACATCACCAGATGGTCAACACCAAAATCAGAATGATTATATTCTTTACAGCCAAAGATGGAGAAGCTCTATACAGTCAGCAAAAACAAGCTGACTGTAGCTCAGATCATGAACTCCTTATTGCCAAATTCAGACTTCAATTGAAGAAAGTAGGGAAAACCACTAGACCATTCAGGTATGACCTAAATCAAATCCCTTATGGCTGTACAATGGAAGTGAGAAATAGATTTAAGGGACTAGATCTGATAGACAGAGTGCCTGATGAACTATGGACGGAGGTTTGTGACAATGTACAAGAGACAGGGATCAAGACCATCCCCATGGAAAAGAAATGGCAAAAGGCAAAATGGTTGTCTGAGGAGGCCTTACAAATAGCTGTGAAAAGAAGAGAAGCGAAAAACAAAGGAGGAAAGGAAAGATATTTCCATCTGAATGCAGAGTTCCAAAGAAGAGCAAGGAGAGATAAGAAAGCCTTCCTCAGTGATCAATGCAAAGAAATAGTGGAAAACAACAGAATGGGAAAGACTAGAGATCTCTTCAAGAAAATTAGAGATACCAAGGGAATGTTTCATGCAAAGATGGGTTCGATAAAGGACAGAAATGGTATGGACCTAACAGAAGCAGAAGATATTAAGAAGAGGTGGCAAGAATACACAGAAGAACTGTACAAAAAAGATCTTCACAACCCAGATAATCATGATGGTGTGATCACTCACCTAGAGCCAGACATCCTGGAATGTGAAGTCAAGTGGGCCTTAGGAAGCATCACTACAAACAAAGCTAGTGGAGGTGATGGAATTGCAGTTGAGCTCTTTCAAATCCTGAAAGATGATGCTGTGAAAGTGCTGCACTCAATATGCCAGCAAATTTGGAAAACTCAGCAGTGGCCACAGGACTGGAAAAGGGCAATTTTCATTCCAATCCCAAAGAAAGGCAATCCCAAAGAATGTTCAGACTACTGCACAATTGCACTCATCTCACACGCTAGTAAAGTAATGCTCAATATTCTCCAAGCCAGGCTTCAGCAATACGTGAACCGTGAACTTTCAGATATTCAAGCTGGTTTTAGAAAAGGCAGAGGAACCAGAGATCAAATTGCCAACATTCACTGGATCATTGAAAAAGCAAGAGAGCTCCAGAAAAACATCTATTTCTGCTTTATTGACTATGCCAAAGCCTTTGACTGTGTGGATCACAATTAACTGTGGAAAATTCTGAAAGAGATCGGAATACCAGACCACCTGACTTGCCTCTTGAGAAACCTATATGCAGGTCAGGAAGCAACTGTTAGAACTGGACGTGGAACAACAGACTGGTTCCAAATATGAAAAGGAGTACATCAAGGCTCTGTATTGTCACCCTGCTTATTTAACTTATATGCAGAGTACATCATGAGAAACGCTGGGCTGGAAGAAGCACAAGCTGGAATCAAGATTGCCGGGAGAAATATCAATAACCTCAGATATGCAGATAATACCACCCTTATGGCATAGAGTGAAGAGGAACTAAAAAGCCTCTTGATGAAAGTGAAAGAGGAGAGTGAAAAAGTTAGCTTAAAGCTCAACATTCAGAAAACTAAGATCATGGCATCTGGTCCCATCACTTCATGGGAAATAGACGGGGAAACAGTGGAAACACTGTCAGACTTTATTTTTCTGGGCTCCAAAATCACTGCAGATGTTGATTGCAGCCATGAAATTAAAAGACCCTTAGTCCTTGGAAGGAACATTATGACCAACCTAGATAGCATATTAAAAAGCAGAGACATTCCTTTGCCAACAAAGGTCCATCTAGTCAAGGCTATGGTTTTTTCAGTGGTCATGTATGCACGTGAGAGTTGGACTGTGAAGAAAGCTGAGTGCCGAAGAATTGATGCTTTTGAGCTGTGGTGTTGGAGAAGACTCTTGAGAGTCCCTTGGACTGTAAGAAGATCCAACTAGTCCATCCAAAGGAGATGAGTCCTGGGTGCTCATTGGAAGGACTGATGCTGAAGCTGAAACTCCAATACTTTGGCCACCTCATGTGAAGAGTTGACTCACTGGAAAAGACCCTGATGATGGGAGGGACTGGGGGCAGGAGGAGAAGGGGACGATGGAGGATGAGATGGCCCTATGGCATCACCGACTCAATAGACATGAGTTTGAGTAAACTCTGGGAGTTGGTGATGGACAGGGCGGCCTGGTGTGCTGCGATTCATGGGGTTGCAAAGAGTCGAACATGATTGAGCAACTGAACTGACTGAACTGAATATTTAAATGTTACTTATTTTACTTACTAATCATTTAATATCTTAATAATTATAAAATGCTGGTGATTTTAATTTTTATATGTTCTATCATTTTATACATGTGTAAAGACAGTGGAAACAGTGTCAGACTTTATTTTTTGGGGCTCCAAACTCACTGCAGATGGTGACTACAGCCATGAAATTAAAAGATGCTTATTCCTTGGAAGGAAATTATGACCAACTTGGACAGCATATTAAAAAGCAGAGACATTTCTTTGCCAACAAAGGTCCGTCTGGTCAAGGCTATGGTTTTTCCAGCAGTCATGTATGGATGTGAGATTTGGACTGTGAAGGAAGCTGAGCGATGAAAAATTGATGCTTTTGAACTGTGGTGTTGGAGAAGACTCTTGGGAGTCCCTTGGACTTCAAGGAGATCCAACCAGTCCATCCTGAAGGAGATCAGTCCTGGGTGTTCATTGGAAGGACTGATGCTGAAGCTGAAACTCCAATACTTTGGCCACCTCATGCGAAGAGTTGACTCATTGGAAAAGACCCTGATGCTTGGAGGGACTGGGGGCAGGAGGAGAAGGGGACGACAGAGGATGAGATGGTTGGATGGCATCATCGACTCAATGGACATGAGTTTGAGTAAACTCCGGGAGTTGGTGATGGACAGGGAGGCCTGGCGTGCTGCGATTCATGGGGTCACAAAGAGTCAGACACGACTGAGTGACTGAACTGAACTGAACTGGAAGACAGTGACAAGGATATGTGAGTTAAAAATATACTCGTGTAGCTATAAAGAATGTGAATACAGAGGAGAAATACTAAATTTATAATTCAGGTATCTTTTTCTGTGTCATATGCCCAACTGAAACAAGACAGGGGGTGCTTTCCATTTCTCAACACCAATTCTGGATTACGTAGAGGTGTGTTCATGTTTTTCTCCATGTCTGCTGGCCTGTGCTCATCCCAGGATAAGTGACCAAGAAAATAGCAAAGTTCAATATGATCCAGCATGGCAGCTCATCAGATCAATGTGTCCAGAAGCCAAGGCGCTAAAGGCGGCTCTTCCAGTGGCAGCATCTGGGCCCTGGGCAGGCTCCCCTGGCAGATGCCTTTACGTTTCCCAGGTGTACTCCAGTTACTTTTGACATGTTTTCAACTTAAGTGTCTTCAATTTACTTAGAACATGGCTATAATTTGTTAGCATCAAAATTTTCATATGATAATAACATAGTAGCTTTATAACTGAAAGAATTGTAATTTCTATTCAATTCTCTTTCAAAAAGATATCAATTTGCTTAACAATTTTTCATTTACTCTACAGATACAAAGTTGAAATAAATAAGTGACTGAGGCCCTGAAGGCCTTGTTGGAGAAACAATGATAGTACAGGGAATTATTTGTCCGGTATATAGAAAAGTGAAAGTGAAAGGAGCTCAGTCGTGTCTGACTCTTTGCTACCCCATGGACTATACAGTCCATGGAATTCTCCAGGCCAGAATACTGGAGTGGGTAGCCGTTTCCTTCTCCAGGGGACCTTCCAAAGCCAGGGATCGAACCCAGGTCTCCCGCCTTGCAGGTGGATCCTTTACCACCAGGAGCAAATCTGAGACAAGTTCTCAGATCCCCTTTTATAGATGCCAGAAAAGAATAATTTGTATTTGCATCCACATTTCCTTTACTTTTTGAAAATACTGTAAAACCTCAAAAGTTACTAATTATAATAACGTGACACAGAATGAGTTTTGGAAAGTTACAGATTGGGCACGTTTACATAAACCGTTTTTTGCCTGTAGATCACTCAATTGTAGCATGAAATCATTGAAAAGGAAAACCGTGCAGTGAATTTTGTTGGTGATATGCAATAGGTTTACATGTTAGTTCTAATTTCCTCCAGGTTCAAATTAAATACATATTCATTGTAGAAAATAATTAATTACCAATAATAAAAAAGAATCCCTCTGATAATTAGTAGTGAAAGTGAAAGTCGCTCAGTCGTGTCCAACTCTTTGCGACACTATGGACTGTAACCTGCCAGGCTCCTCTGTCCATGGGAATTTCCAAATAAGAATATTGAAGTGGCTTGCCACTCCCTTCTCCAAAGGATCTTCCCAACTCAGGGATCAAATGGAAAGCCCAATAATTAGTAACGTTTTGCCAAAAAGAGCCTGATTATATAGATCACAATTAGAAAGTCATAACTATACCTGCTGAATCCACCTTCTTCTGCACGTCCCACATGTGCCTCAAGTTGCCTGGAGTGCCCACCCTCAGTCCTGGAGAATGTGTGTACGTGTCCTTGAACTGGGGACTGAGGGGCTCTCTGCACAGCTCCACAAATGCCTGTGCAGCATTTCAGGGCACAGACAAATATTCTTTCACATCAAGAGAATGATACTGATACAGGGTCACTATGGGTTAGTGATCCACATCAGGGAGCAACCAAGATGGACAATTCATGACTCAACTTCACACACTTCCGAGGTGGAGAAGGGTAGTGTTGCATTGGCCCAAGGCTCAAGATTTCTGACCTTCAGCTTCCCCATCTTGCCCACCAACAGTGTTGTCTAATCTGGTCTTTCAATGAAGTGTGCACCCCAATTCTCTTACACTTAGATCTGCAACCTGCAAACCGGATAATTTAGACTTTGCAGTTACTGCTTTTCTGATCTTGTAGTGAATGACTTATAACTGAAGAATTTCAACCATGAGGATAAAGAGGATGAGTGGAGGAATTTCAGCACATCCTTTCATATTTAAAACCGCTATCTTTCCAAAAATAACAAGAATGGTGAGAATGCTTCATGACTTGTGTGAAAAATTCTTTACACGTATAGGTAAGTTTTTTTCATGAGAGAAAGTACTGGAGGCATAAAAGAATTACAAACTATTCCTTTCATACTTAGAAAAAGAATTTCCTGATTTCTGGCAAAAAAAAAAAAAATAAGCATCAGATTGGATTATATGTGTGGTTTTATTATGGGATTATAAATGGTGGTAAGAGTATGAGTGCAATCTGTAGAGACAGGAAAAAAAGAAACTGTGTTTTACTGACTGAACAACTTCAAGACAATCACTACAATCTAGGAGAAACTTGAGTTAAATCTGACCAACCCTTGAGACAAATGCATTAATGACAGAGGTTATAGCCAGAGTATCTTTTATAATATCTTCTTCTATACACATATTCTCACAAAGCACATATATTATGTAAATACATACATTTTATGAAATGTGTTCCTATTTATACACGTAAATACATAACCTAAGACTGAATCAATCTAAATCTATCTTTTCTATGTTTTTATGTTTTAGTTTCTGCTTGTGCTCAGCAGAAACTCTTGTCCTACTCTTGTCCTACTCTTTGCAGCCCTGTGGACTGTAGCTCACCAGGCTCCTCTGTTCATGAGATTCTCCAGGCGAGAATACTGAAATGGGTTGCCATTTCTTCCTCCAGGGGGATCTTCCTGACCCAGGGATCAAACCTGAGTCTCCGGTGTCTCCTGCACCACAGGTAGATTCTTCACCCGCTGAGCCATCAGGGAAGTCCTTTTTTCAGTTTAGGTTATACTAAAAGCAATGCTCAGTACAAAGATACAGTGATGGTTGGGTGAAGGTAGTATATTTGAGTTGAGGGAACATGTACATAAAAATTGCTGCATATAAATTACATGTATATCACATTTATAAACATCCCCAAATTGGGCTTCCCTGATAGCTTGGTTGGTAAAGAATCCACCTGCAGTGCAGAAGACCCTGGTTCGATTCCTGGGTTGGGAAGATCCCCTGAAGAAGGGAAAGGCTACCCACTCCAGTATTCTGGCCTAGAGAATTCCACAGACTGCATAGTCCATGGGGTCACAAAGAGTCAGATATGAATGAGCAACTTTCACTTTCCAAATTTAAATAATTTTTTTTAATTGGGGGATAATTGAATATTTAAAAATAAATCATTTAATGTATTTAAATAGACCCCATTTTTCATTTTAATATGACAGTGATTATCTGCAAGTATGTGATTTTTCATTAGGGGTTATACCTGATATGTAACCATGGAGAGAAGGGAATTAGGGGATAGAGTCCAGCAAGGAAAAAGAATGATTACCCCTTAACAAATAAGAAGCAGTAATGGTAATATCAACATTTTCAGCAGAAAGTGCTTAAAGTTCCTGCATGCATTGACTGATCCTATGGTGACAGGTTATGATGCTTTAATGCAAAGACTAATCTGGAGTCTTCGAATCTCTTAGAACCTAGGCTCTCCAATTCCCTACCTATGGAGATTTTGATTATGATTCAAGTTTATCTAGAATATTAGAGAACTTTATTCATTGATCTCTAAGTTTCTTTGTATACCTATTGCTTTATGGCTTTAAGACAGGAAAACTGGATTCGTACTTTAAGGACCAATTGGATAAACAACATGGTAACCCATGTTGTTTTTTCGTAATCATGAAAAATTATTTTAGAAAGACTAGAAGAATGTTATCTGCCTCTAATAACCTGACAATCTCATTTTAAGTGATATGTAAAGAAAAGGTTTATATTAATTCCATTTCACCAATATTTTCCGCAAATGTTGACTGTTTTTTCAAATATCTCCCTAAAATCCTTGGAGATCCATTTCTCACTTCCTATATATAGTCTCTATAATATTTATAGACATATGTTTCTATTGTTACTTTATATCTCACTTTTCACTTAAATCAACATCGTCTTTTTATTAAGCATTGACATTGGATTTATTTAAGCTGCTAATATGTCTATTTCACATTTTTGCACAAACCTCAAAAGTACATATATTTTTTTCTTTCTCAAAATTCACAGTGAAAATTCTAGAGAGGATTAGTGTCCAGCTTTGAAGATGAGAAAGGCAAAACTTTCAGCCTATGAAAAAGAATAACTGTATAACTTTTGTACAAGTAAAGAGACCGACTTCAGTGTTTAGTACATTATAAAACTTCCAAGGAATTAAAATGGTTTTCTTTATTCAGAGTTCATACATATTACAGATACATTTTAAATTAATGCAAAAATCAATACTAATTTTTGTTCTGTGTCTTAGATACTCAACACAAATTAAGATTCTCTTTTGATAATAAGCATTGCACTTAGCACTTCCCACTTCTAATTGAGAATGGGGAGAAAAAGGCAGAAGGAATGTAGTGATGAAGCAAAGATCCATGAGGATCACACCACATTGTGGTGATAGTCTTAGTATGTGGATAAATTATTCCAAGGGAAACTACCCCTAAAACAATCAGACAATTGGTTACTATGAGCAACTCAATTAGGGATCAGGGAGACAACCTCAGTATAGAGTCAAGTCCAGGGAGCTACTGCTATGTAGTTAAATTAATTATCACTCCACTTGACTTAAAAGAGAAAAACAACAAATGAAAAGGGAGACAGAAACACTTGTCACCACAAGGCATGGTAATGCATCACATATCATTTGAACGTATTTTGCAGTAATATTTTTATAAATATCACAACTCAATTCAATATATATGATGACTAAATTAGCACATTATGCCAAAATGTTAATTCTTACTTTTTATTATAAACAAGTAATCTAAGATTTGACCTGTCTTGAAATGTTAAAAGGCAAGTTAATTATATGCTACCTGTAAAATATAAGTGCATTCCTACACATCAACAGAGACCATAATTACATGCAGCTAAGGAAATAACGGAATCATGTGATGAACTAGCAATATAAACTAATGCACCCCTGGGAGACTTTATTATACAGAAGCAAATAATCTCTGGCCAGGCTAAAACACAAGCAGATCAGAACTTTCAAAATTATGAAAACCTTCTGATTCGTTCTATAAGCTTCACCAGACACTGGCACAAAGCTAAGCAATGATGGTGTACATAATCACAGACAACGTACCCGAACAAATCTCATTTATGAATGCAGAGGCAAAAGTCTTAAACATAACACAGTAAAACATCAAATCCAGGACTATATTAAAAGAAAAACACATCAGGATTGAAAAGGTTAAGCAAAGGTACAAAGATGTTTTATTACTGTAATTTACTATATTCACTAGTCAATTTTAAGGGAAAAGCATATAATATTCTCCTAAATGACAAGAAAGTATTTGGTGAAATTCCCAACCTACATTCCCAACACAAAAAATTGTATTTCCTTAATTTGATAAAGGCTTTATAGCTAAATCTAATTATAAACAATATAACTACTTAGAGAAATTAGAAGACTTTTATTAAAGTTAAGGAAAGAATTAAGTATGCCCATTATTACCATCATTATCTTGCATTTCTCTAGAACTGCAACAAATGCAATAAGAATATAAATATAGATAAAATTTAAATTATGAAAAAATAGTCCAAATTGGCATAGCTGGTAACCATTTTAATTGCATACCTAAAATCCAAGAAAACTGACCAAGATAATCATAATAAATAAGAATAATGTAACTAGGTATAAAATCAACCTATAGATGAAATCAACCTATAGATGAAAACCTATAATTATCCTATAAAATGGCAATATTTAATTGAAAAAACAATAAAAGTGAAAATCCAATTTATAATAGTAAAATTAAGTTGCATTAATATGTAGAAATGATGAAAGCCAGAAATGTTCAAGACTTTAAAGAGGAAAATTATAAAATTTCATTCAGAAATTTAAAAGTATTGAATACAAAGAAAGACATTATGTTTGTGGGTGAAAACATTCAACCTGATTAATATATCAGTCTTCTCTGAAATTTTTCTTCAAATGAAAACCTCCATAGGATTTTATAACAAAACTTGAAAAGATGACATAAAATTTCACTTGAAAAAAGTAAATAAGATTATCAATTTTATGTCGTAAGAACTACAAGGAATGATTTGTCCTAACATTTTAAAAAATATACTCAAAAGTTATTGGAAAAAGTTAAAACGTGATATTGATATAATAGACAAATATATCAATGTAACAGAATTAAAAGCACAGAAACAGACCCAAGGATATATGGAATTTTATATAAATAAGGATAAAGCTGTTATTTCAAATAAATGGACTTCAATAATAGAATTGGGACTGTTGGAGGTCGTATACACATACATGTGCAATGTAGATCATATAGCTATACTGTCTGTAAAAGTGAATTCTAGGCAGAATAATGAGCTAAATATTTTTATGCTTTAAAAAAAATAGAAGCAGTGAAAAACACTAGTCTAGTCTCTTATCTTATGGAAGATTCATGGCAAAAGTCATAGGTAAAATATTGACAAATTTTAGTACATAATAATATGGAAACTCTCATGCTTCAAAAAAACACTACAAATAAAATTAAAAGAGAAGAATGGGGAGAGATATGTACAACACATGTAACAAAAAAAGATATCCATAGATTATTCATCCATAGTAGATAATCTTAAAATCGAGAAGAAAAAAGGCAAGTTACAAGAGGAGATTCATCACAGGAACAACTCAGATAAAGAAATAATTATCATAAGTAATTAGACATCTACTTAGTGACACCATAATGAGACACTATGTCTTGCCATCAGACTGCAAAATGCTTGAAGGCTGATAATAACCGGGGTTGGTAATAGGTAAGGAAATGGGAACTTTCACCCACCATTATTAAGACTTCTGAATGGAGAATTTAACAAAATCTGTCAATAAAATATATGTATGACTTTAGATCCACTATGTCCCCTTTTGGAAATCTTTTTTACAAAAAAAATGTTCACTTTATATGGTGTGCAAAACCAATAATTTTTGAAGTCACATCTATAAATAGCACAATCTTTAGATGATATGTCAAAAGTCATACCATAAAATCTAGAAAGAAAATAAAACTCATTGTCTATATGAAAAGATCTGTAAGCTATAACATTAACTGGAAAATGTACATTCTATCTAGAGAAAATATGGTTAGTTCTAGAACTTGTTAAAATACCAGCCACTCACTCCATCACCACCTATTAGATGCAATCTGCCCTGCTGTGATCTCTCATACCTGTAAACTTCAGCAGAAAAAAATCATTAAAGAAGAGAAGATCTGAAGGACATATATTCTCTGAACAAATCTTTAATCTACCTGCTTGGTATTAGGAGCTATAAAGCAAGGGAGGAGAGAGAAGACAAAAATGAGTAAGATACACTTTTATAGTCCCGAGGAAATAAAAACTTGAATTTACGAAGGGAAATAAAAACAAGGCACAAATAATCATGAAGTAAAATCATGTGAATTGGACTGGAGAGAGGAATCACATCATGCCAGGCTTTATGAAGGAGATGGCATTTTAGCCAGGACTGACTGGTGGCTAGAAACCTGAAAGGTTGGGACAGAGTACAAATTTCAAACAAAGGGAAGAGCTTGACGTAAACTGAGATGTCCGGGATATACAATTAGAACAGGATGCTACCTGGGGTTGCTAGAGCACTGCGCGTAGGCAATTGTGGAAGGCAAAGCTAGAAAAGGGAGATTGAGTGTCCTCTGATGTGGAGAGTCAACAACTTTGCAAATATTCACAGCTTAACACAGCAGAGTCTTTCAAGAACATGGCTGTTCTGTTAGCGCAAAAGGGATTTAGCACTGGGTAGCACTCGAGCGTTATCTAATAAAGCCAACATTCCTCTCTACTGTCCCTTTCCCTTCCACGCTTTATTGTCTCTAAGATTTTCCACTCAATTTATTTCTAGCACTTAAGACTTAAAAATGTCTTACGTCTTGCTTTTTTAATTTCCTAAGAAGACTCTTTGTATTATTTTCATGGTGGTCTTTACCCACATAGTACATAGAATAATTTTAGACTGAAAGAAAACTTGAAAATCATTCAATTCAAGTAACCCAGTTTTCTTTATAGATGAGGAAATCAAGGCATAGTTTTCAACAAAATGATTAATAATGAAAATAAACAACCATATACTTTGCCTTATGCGTAGTAAATAGATCTCTAATATTATGTTGGAAAAAGTAGAGCTTTTTGTTTAAAGGAACTCACTCTGAACTAAAGACAAATAATAAATGAGTATGTGAATTTCTTGGGGCTGCTCTGATAAAATATAACTTTTTGACAGGAGACTTACAGAACTGCATTGAAACAATATGTTGCCCCAATTGGCCTTATTTAGTACAAAATACATTACTGTCTAGAAACTGTTTAAAATTCTCACTTTAAATTTAACCAAGCAGAGGACGGATTCTGTTAGAAGGAAGAAAAAAGATACATGGATTATTAATGGGTGAAAGATTGACTCTGATGGCAGGTTCAGTTTCCATTTGGGAGTACAGAGAAAAAGAAAGTTAAATTTTTTGTTGTTGTTGTTGAAAACTAAGGTATTTTATTCAAAAGAAATGGCTTTGTATTAGATTGGCAAAAAATAAATAAATAAAGGATAAGAGGTAATGGGTAGAAGGAAGTTTGAATGAGAATAGTTTCTCAGCTAGAATCACTGGGGAAGTTTTACTTCTCTCAAGGATCTTTGAAATCTTAAACTTGAAAGAATAACATAGGTTGCAGGTTTTCTCGTTTAAACTATTCATCTTTACATAGGTTGCAGGTTTTCTCGTTTAAACTATTCATCTTTAGTCCCATACCGTGCAAAGAAAAATCCAGTAATTAAGCCCATAGAGGTAATACCATATAAAATCACAAATTATGCAGAAAATGATTTTGGCAACTGAACATGCTATCAGACACAAAGTTTGCCCTATTCATTCCCATTCCAAAGCTCAAGAGTTACATTGCTTTATACAGACAAAGGAAGCAAGGTCTGTACCCTACCCACTCTTCTATGTATAATTGAAAGTACATCACAGTATATAAAAAAAAAAAGGAAAGAAACTAACAACTCTGGCTGCCTTTGCCACAGACCAATACACGTTTACAGAAAGATACTGGTTCTTTGTGGCACTGTTATTTCTGTTGCTGTTGTTTAGTCGCTCAGTTGTGTCCGACCCTTTGCAGCCCCATGGACTGCAGCACGCATTTTAGGCACTGACTCCTTTGAAAATACAGAAGAATCTTTTAGTCTTTAAAATAATATGATAATACAATTGCCATTAAACTGATGGAAAATATGGATTCTTATAAATCCCAATATGCTTTATCACATATGCTTATTCTTTAGAAATTACTCCACCCAATTTCAAACAGAATTTGAGGAAATCTGTTTACAATGACCACTATACACATACATATAGGATAACGCTCTCACAGATATGAACATTAACAAGTGGAACAGTAAGACATGATTGAACTGTGAACATAGATCAGCAGCTCAATAAGTGGGATCTAAAACTAGGATGAATAGTTTTCCAAAGATTTGAAGCTTTTCTCTATTCAAAAAGCTGTTATCTTCAGAAGGAACTCAAGGATTCTAAAGAGATTTACGGCTAGCTGACAACTGTCTCTTGGGACGTTGTACAGCATCAAAGCTACTGATCCAGGAAACCTTGCCCACACTTTAGAAAATGTCTTAGTATAACTCTTCTATTTTATCTGAAAGTGAAAGTGGCTCAGTTGTGTTCGATTCTTTGCAATCCCATGGACTGTAGCCCACCAAGGTTCCTCTGTCCATGGAATTCTTCAGGCAAGAATACTGGAGTGGGGAGCTGTTCCATTCTCCAGGAGCTCTTCCCAACCTAGGGATCGAACGCAGGACTCCTGATTGCAGGTGGATTCTTTACCATCTGAGTCACAATTGTCATTTTTCAGAAAGTTCTTACTGATATGAACATTCATCATCAAAGTATTTACTGAAAAACTACTATATGTTAACCAAAATATTTAACACATATTAAGCTAAGTAAACCACTTTTTTTTAACATACAAAAGGAGCCCATGTGGAGGGTAGGGGGAAATGAAAGGGATCCAGACACGGGAACAAATAGCTCAGTTGTAAACACTGTTAGTGTAGTGAACTGTTTTCTAATACTCCGTATATTATTCTTCTGTTATTGGTACCCAAAAGAATCAATGGAATAATATGGAAGTTAGATTTTAATAAACATGTTTTAAAAAATATACAATGAAGTAATTTGGGAATGATATTATATTCAAAATTATTATAAATGAATCTACCTTGTTTAAATCTTCATCTTGTCCCTTCGTTTGGCTTATTTTTAACTTTGCTTTGTCCTTTTCCTTCCTTCTAAAGTTGCAAAAAGGAATTTTTCCTTGTCAGATTTCTATGCAGCCTTTATTATCTATGATATTTTTACATTGCTTCATTATTATTAAACCATCTAAAATTAGTTCACACACATTACTTTTTAAGATGCCTCAGGAGACAAATTAACTTCAATGTGTCTTATAAAACACAACAAAAAGTGTCTCAGGTTTAACTTTTACGCAGTAAAGAATAACATTCCTACATATATATACTATGGAGTATTACACAGAAAACAAAGAACTAAGTGTATGCATTATACATTCTATATAGTACAGACAAAAATATCTCAACAGGTGCCACACAAGGACCACTGGCTTTGCAGTAGGTTGTTATAAGGAGAATATCATGATATGAGATGGGTTATTTTTGGCTTAACCTTCAATTCAGTTCAGTTCAGTCACTCAGTTGTATCCATCTCTTTGCATCTCCATGAACCACAGCACACCAGGCCTTCCTGTCCATCACCAACTCCCAGAGTTTATCCAAACTCATGTCCATCGAGTCAGTGATGCCATCCAACCATCTCGTCCTCTGTCAGCCCCTTCCCCTCCCGTCTTCAATCTTTCCCAGCATCAGGGTCTTTTCAAATGAGTCAGTTCTTTGCATCAAGTGGCCAAAATATTGGAGTTTCAGCTTCAGCATCAGTCCTTCCAGTGAACATCCAGGACTGATTTCCTTTAGGATGAACTGGTTGGATCTCCTTGCAGTCCAAGGGCCTCTCGAGAGTCTTCTACAACACCACAGATCAAAAGCATCAATTTTTTGGCACTCAGCTTTCTTTATAGTCCAACTCTCACATCCATACATGACCACTGGAAAAACCATAGCCTTGACTAGATGGACCTTTGTTGGCAAAGAAATGTCTCTACTTTTTAATATGCTATCTAGGTTGGTCATAACTTTCCTTCCAAGGAGCAAATGTCTTTTAATTTCAGGACTGCAGTCACCATCTGCAGTGATTTTGGAGCCCAAAAAAATAAAGCTACTGTTTCCACTGTTTCCCCATCTATTTGCCATGAAGTGATGGGACCAGATGCCATGACCTTAGTTTTCTGAATGTTGAGCTTTAAGCCAACTTTTTCACTCTCTTCTTTTCACTTTTATCAAGAGGCTCTTTAGTTCTTCTTCACTTTCTGCCATAAGGGTGGTGTCATCTGCATATCTGAGGTTATTGATATTTCTCCCAGCAATCCTCTTTCCAGCTTGTACTTCATCCAGCCCAGCGTTTCTCATGATGTACTCTGCATAGAAGTTAAATAAGCAGGGTGACAATATACAACCTTGATGTACTCCTTTCCCTATTTAGAACCAGTTTTTTCTTCCACATCCAGTTCTAACTGTTGCTTCCTGACCTGCATACAGGTTTCTCAAGAGGCAGGTCAGGCGGTCTGGTATTCCCATCTCTTTCAGAATTTTCCATAGTTTGTGGCGATCCACACAATCAAAGGCTTTGGCATAGTCAATAAAGCAGAAATAGATGTTTTTCTGGAACTCTCTTGCTTTTTTGATAATCCTTAGGTTAATATAAAACCTTTTGATAACCTTAGGTTAATACAAAAAATTTATTCTACACACACACACTGGAAAAAAAATTAAAAATAATACTGTGTTAGGCACTCAGATGCAAGTTTATCATTAAGCTACAGAAACGGTCTCTTTTACCATTTTCACTTTCTGTTGATGTAGTATATCAAACCTGATGCTCTAAATTTTAAAAAAATTAATACAAAAATAAAAACTGAGGTTTAATTCATGCAACCCTGACCTATCATTGTTTATTCCAGCTGTGATGTTTCTGAATAAATAGATGATTGGCCAATAAATAAGCTAAATGTTATTTAGCCAAGATACACATTTTACTATGAATGTTTTTATAAAATAATTATTAAAGCTGAACCATGTATAGAGTACATGCTAACACAGAGCTAAAAAGCCCTGTTAAACCTACCATGTTAAAAAATTATGTGGCAGGTCAGTCAATCACCTAGCAGAAATTAGAAACTAGAGGATTTGGGCTCTAAACATTTATAATTTTTAAGGCAACTCAGGGAGAAGGTGATCCAAAGAAAGTTGAATACATAAGGACAAGCAGTGATCGATTATTTTCAGTAACATTGGCATAAATCTAAGTAGCAAAGACTTAGCTATTAATATAAGTCAACATATGGTCCAAAGTTTTTATATAGAAACTAATATAAGTTATTTAAGTGGTAAAAACTGTATTTTTAAGGAAATCACCTCCTTCATGAAATTTCTAAAGAGATGCGGATGCAGTCATAAAACGACAATTGTGCCATTCTCCAATATCGATTTTGGATAAAGCAGCGTTTCCCCAAGCTCAGTTCTTAGGGACTGACTCTGTATCTTTTATGTCTTTACACAGGTGACATTGGGACTGTTCAGAAGAGAAATCTAGTAAATTTAGAGGTGAGATGCTTACTAGGTGAAACTAGGATCCTTCAGGCAGAAAGATCTCTGCTAACACACCCACAGCTGTGATCCCCTGGGATACCACCCAACACTGTCATAACACTCTTCTATAGCAGTCTTTTGCTGGCATTCTAGCAGAACAGAACACAGCTAGGAATTCCCAAATGTTCATAAGTATAAAACAATAATAAACCCATCAACAAAAGTTTTACAAAGAATACATTCTTCACATGAGTATACCATTCACATTTACGATCTTTGAATTAGAGCTTTTTGAAAATACAGCCAAAGTCTAGCAGTAGATTTCCTGAGATTGTTTCAATATTTAGCTATGGGGTTAAATGACATGGATTGGTAAAGCCCTCGGGTAAGGGAAGACCCTGATGAAATCTTACTTTTGTCAACAGCGAGCAGGAATGCTGGACTGTGTTAACCAGCTCCTCTGTACCTCTGACTTCTCATCTGAAAATGGGGGCTAATATTACTACTCACCTAATATGGTGAAAATTAAAGGGAAAGGGCTAGTATAGTAAGTTTTTATACACATTGCTATCATTATTAATGTTATTCAAACTGGAAAAATGTTCAGTGACATTTATGAAATATTTTATTGGGGTATTATTTTATTTCAAATTTTTAATATTTTAACTAAGATTATAAGTTTTCATGAACTATAAAACAATCTTGCTTTTGAGGAAGAAACTTACATAAGGGATAATGCCTCTTGAAAAAAATATTTATTTTATTTTTCCAAGAAATATGATTCTGAGAACGTGATAAAACTATCTGTATTGTTACCTAAGTGCTGACAAACAGATGCCACTGAATGATTTCATCATATGATGACAAGTTCTAGTCTAAATAATCCCATTTGGTAAATTAAAATAAATACTTAAAAATCTATACCATCTGGGAAAATATTCATTACAGTATATCTGTAATAGTAAAACTACATCATAAGTGACCAAATAATATATATTGCCTCAATGTCATTTATAGGTGTGAGCTATGATAATATTATGAAAACTAAAAATAAGAAAAAAAGTTCAGTGATCTAACACTAATGATATTAGCAATATAAAAATATGCATTTAGAATGACAAGAAAGAAATATGTAATATCTCACTACAATGGTAAAATTATGAGTAAATCATTGTCTTAACATTTTAATGAATGCTACTAAAATAGTGTTCTTAACAACAGAAATAGCAAACACCCTCTTCCAACAACACAAGAGAAGACTCTACACATGGACATCACCAGATGGTCAACACCAAAACCAGGATGATTATATTCTTTGCAGCCAAAGATGGAGAAGCTCTATACAGTCAGCAAAAACAAGACCTGGAGCTGGCTGTGGCTCAGATCATGAACTCCTTATTGTCAAATTCAGACTTAAATTGAAGAAAGTAGGGAAAACCACTAGACCATTCAGGTATGACCTAGATCAAATCCCTTATGGCTATACAATGGAAGTGAGAAATAGATTTAAGGGACTAGATCTGATAGACAGAGTGCCTGATGAACTATGGACGGAGGTTCGTTACATTGTACAGGAGACAGGGATCAAGACCATCCCCATGGAAAAGAAATGCAAAGAGGTAAAATGGTTGTCTGAGGAGGCCTTACAGATAGCTGTGAAAAGAAGAGAAGCGAAAAGCAAAGGAGAAAAGGAAACATATTCCCATTTGAATGCAGAGTTCCAAAGAAGAGCAAGGAGAGAGAAGAAAGCCTTCCTCAGTGATCAATGCAAAGAAATAGTGGAAAACAACAGAATGGGAAAGACTAGAGATCTCTTCTAGAAAATCAGAGATACCAAAGGAACATTTCACACAAAGATGGGTTCGATAAAGGACAGAAATGGTAGGGACCTAACAGAAGCAGAAGATATTAAGAAGAGGTGGCAAGAATACACAGGAGAACTGTACAAAAAAGATCTTCACGACCCAGATAATCACGATGGTGTGATCACTCACCTAGAGCCAGACATCCTGGAATGTGAAGTCAAGTGGGCCTTAGGAAGCATCACTACAAACAAAGCTAGTGGAGGTGATGGAATTGCAGTTGAGCTATTTAAAATCCTGAAAGATGATGCTGTGAAAGTGCTGCACTCAATATGCCAGCAAATTTGGAAAACTCAGCAGTGGCCACAGGACTGGAAAAGGTCCATTTTCATTCCAATCCCAAAGAAAGGCAATCCCAAAGAATGCTCAAACTACCACACAATTGCACTCATCTCACACGCTAGTAAAGTAATGCTCAATATTCTCCAAGCCAGGCTTCAGCAATATGTGAACCGAGAACTTCCAAATGTTCAAGCTGGTTTTAGAAAAGGCAGAGGAACCAGAGATCAAATTGCCAACATCTGCTGGATCACTGAAAAAGCAAGAGTTCCAGAAAAACATCTATTTCTGCTTTATTGACTATGCCAAAGCCTTTGACTGTGTGGATCACAATAAGCTGTGGAAAATTCTGAAAGAGATCGGAATACCAGACCACCTGACCCACCTCTTGAGAAACCTGTATGCAGGTCAGGAAGCATCAGTTAGAACTGGACATGGACCAACAGACTGGTTCCAAATACGAAAAGGAGTACGTCAAGGCTGTATATTGTCACCCTGCTTATTTAACTGATATGCAGAGTACATCATGAGAAATGCTGGGCTGGAAGAAGCACAAGCTGGAATCAAGATTGCCGGGAGAAATATCAATAACCTCAGATATGCAGATAACACCACCCTTATGGCAGAAAGTGAAGAGGAACTAAAAAGCCTCTTGAAAGTGAAAGAGGAGAGTGAAAAAGTTGGCTTAAAGCTCAACATTCAGAAAACTAAGATCGTAGCATCTGGTCCCATCGCTTCATGGGAAATAGATGGGGAAACAGTGGAAGCAGTGTCAGACTTTATTTTTTGGGCTCCAAAATCACTGCAGATGGTGATTGCCGCCATGAAATTAAAAGACACTCCTTGGAAGGAAAGTTATGACCAACCTAGATAGAATATTAAAAAGCAGAGACATTCCTTTGCCAACAAAGGTCCATCTAGTCAAGGCTATGGTTTTTCCAGTGGTCATGTATAGATATGAGAGTTGGACTGTGAAGAAAGCTGAGCGCTGAAAAATTGATGCTTTTGAACTGCGGTGTTGGAGAAGACTCTTGAGAGTCCCTTGGACTGCAAGGAGATCCAGCCAGTCCATCCTAAAGGAGATCAGTCCTGGGTTCTCATTGGAAGGACTGATGTTGGAGCTGAAACTCCAATACTTTGGCCACCTCATGCGACGAGTTGACTCACTGGAAAAGACCCTGATGCTGGGAGGGATTGGGGGCAGAAGGAGAATGGGACGACAGAGGATGAGATGGCTGGATGGCATCACCGACTCAATGGACATGAGTTTGAGTAAGCTCCGGGAGTTGGTGATGGACAGGGAGGCCTGGCATGCTGAGATTCATGTGGTCGCAAAGAGTCGGACACGACTGAGTGACTGAACTGACTGACTGACTGACTGAATAGCGGAAATATTGGTAAAATTGTAGAACTATTGGAACTACTCTGTAACTAAACTTGGAAGAATTTAAACAAGAGATAGAATGTCATACAAAGAGGAAGTGGTTTTCCTGCTTTCTCTAAAATTTTTAAAAGATACATTAATTGTAATAATTCAAACAATGTCATATAATTTTTTTAACTTGTTTATATTTTTAGGTCAATTAATTATTGGCAGAAACATCATTTTATCAGTCTCTGAGCCATTAGAGTTAAGGAGGTAGAAAGGAATGATAGTGATTCTCTTGACTTCTGTTGATTTACCCCTGTTGAAGCAGACAGAATTTTCTTTTAGGTATTAAAAAAAAAAAAAAAAGACTCTGATACACAACAAACACTCATACTCTCTCTATATAAAGTCCAATAAAAGCAATAAAACAAACGACATAAGCCACTACGAACCAAAGAAGATCCATATCATTGTTGTTGGTTTCTTTTTTTTTTTTCCTTTTTCTTTCATCTTTGTCCTTTTGTGAGGATATAGCTTTCTGGGTACAAAATTTAGTCTTTACTTTCAAGTGATTTTCTGTTAATTGAGGGAATCAATCCAAATCAAGTTGCTTTTATTTATTTATTTTTTTTTTCTGTACTACACTTACACAGGGAATAATTTCAGGGGAGTGTTGGAGCTGGCTTGTACTGACTTGCTAGAGTCAAATATTAAATTTTCAGGAATTTGTAAACTGATTGTCAAAGCGTTGGTGGTTGAAATTAGCTATTGTGAGAGAATTTGCACCATAGTTCCCAGATGGTTAAGAATCCGCCTGCCAGTCCAGGAGATGCAGGTTCAATCCCTGGGTTGAGAAGATCCCCTTGAGTAGGATCCACTTTAGTATTCTCACCTGGAAAATTCCATGGACCGTGGAGGCTGGAGGGCTACAGTCCATAAGGCCACAAATAGTCAAACACAACTGAGTATGCACACACATATACAATCATCAAACCTACCAATCAGAACCTTGTTTTTCCCCCTTCTGCTGGCTTTTAGACACTTACCAGTACTGCACTGGCTAGAATTTGCTTCCATGTAAGATTTTTATGAGTGTATCATTTAACTTGATCCATTCTATGTATGAAAAACTCCATCAAGTGCATCCCTGGAGTGGAATCAGCACAGAGAGTGGTCTGCACTCCAACCTACCAGGAACACTGTGCAGTGTGGCTACGCCCTTCCCCATGAAAACACTGACTGCCTGGAAGGCGCATCCTTCCCTGGAAATTTCTTTACAGCATTTGCGAGCTTTCTGCAGAGATGAAGAAGTAATGAAATATAATAACCTATTGTGGCAAAATTAAAGTAGGGCTATCTGTTAGCCTATCCATCAAAAATCTATCGACCTTGCTTCTACAATAAAATATTCAGTAAAAATTATTTTTCTTGATGATGCCAATGAGGTCTTAGATTACCACAAAATACCTTCTAAATATCCAGAGAAAGAAGAAATCATGTTAAAGGCCATTTTACTATTTTCTGCATTTTATTTTATATTTTCACAAATCATTTATCCATAGATAGCATGATATATGTTGAAATTCTCTTAATCATAGATAACTGGTTATATTTGATAAAGGAAAATTTATTCTTTCAAAACATACAATTATAAATTACTGCCTAGAAAAATGAAGATACTGGTAGTTTTCCTGTCTGTCTTTATTTTTGTTACAAGATGATGTGACAATAATAACGTGCTTTAGCACTCTTTGGTGTAATATTGCTTTTCAAAGGTAATGATTTCCACCAGGTAAGTAGTAGAAGTGACTAAACTGATTTCAACACTTTCTTAATTCCTGGAAAAAGTTATAAATTAATACACACACACACCCCTCAGGAGCTGGTAATATGTGCTACTTGTTAGCAAGACTATTTTAGGACTAGATCACATAAAATGTTAAGATTTATCTTCCCATTAGTTTGTGGTAGGAGTCACTTAATTTAATTGTAAAAGAAAATAATGGACGTTAACTCACAGTCTCAAAGGTACTTGAATCCCCAACTAATAAATACTTCTAAAGGCCTGGCAATCCCTTACTACAAGAAAGTATTAACAATTATTTATTTCGTCATGGCAAAGGATACTCTGTAACTGGTGTAGCTAAACAAGAAACCATGAGCATTTTATTGTTATTATTTATTCACCTAAAAATACATGAGATTACAAAGAATCATTTTCTTACCACTGAAGTTATGTCTGGTTTTATAAAAGGATCACTGTAACAGTAGCAGTCTCAGCTTAAATTCTACTATAATTTTTGACTAAGATTAAAAAAAAGCAACTGCTGATATCTGTGAACTGATCTGACTCTCACAGCTAAACTGTGTTTAAAGAGATTTTAAATGAAAGAGGTTTAAAACGTCTAAAGATATAAAAGGAATAATCGAACCATAAAACAGGAGAGATAATGAAAGGACCAACTAAAAATCCTGAAAGTAAAAATAGTCATTGAAACAAAAATGACAACAGATAACTTGTAGATAGACAACACATAGTTAAAGAGAGGAGTAGGATCTAAATTAGGTAGATAGAAAGAAATTACCAGAATGCCGAACATAGATATATGAAAAGATATGAAAAATTTCAAATATTAGAAAAATATTAGATCAAAAATCCTCAATATTTCTCTAAAAGAAATTTCAAAGAAAATAAAATAAAATATTATTTGAGAATTTTCCAAAACTGAGCGAAAATATGACTCCTCAAATTGGAAAAAGAATGTATATTATCTCAATTCACTCTCACATCCATTTGAATTGAGAATTACTTCTGGTGAAGAAAATAAGCACAGAGAAGATAAATAAATTGGTTAAATGCATTCAGTGACCAAGGAGTGGACTGGTCACCAGGGTTTCCAGACTCTGTTCCTTCTCTTGGGAACCTACCCCTAGGTCAACGCCTCATGGTGCCCTGGATCTAATTAGAAGACTCTCCACATTCATGACTATCTGGTTTTATGGACAGATCAAATAAACTCCAGAGATACAGTGTTTGAAAAGATAGACAAGGAATGCAAGGATTCTTTAATATCCGCAAATCAATCAGTGTAATACACCACATTAACAAATTGAAAGATAAAAACCATATGATTATCTCAATAGATGCAGAGAAAGCCTTTGACAAAATTCAACACTCATTTATGATTAAAACTCTCCAAAAAGCAGGAATAGAAGGAACATACCTCAACATAATAAAAGCTATATATGACAAACCCACAGCAAGCATCACCCTCAATGGTGAAAAACTGAAAGCATTTCCCCTGAAATCAGGAACAAGACAAGGGTGCCCACTCTCACCACTACTATTCAACATAGTGTTGGAAGTTTTGGCCACAGCAATCAGAGCAGAAAAAGAAGTAAAAGGAATCCAGATAGGAAAAGAAGAAGTGAAACTCTCGCTGTTAGCAGATGACATGATCCTCTACATAGAAAACCATAAAGACTCTTCCAGAAAATTACTAGAGCTAATCGATGAATATAGTAAAGTTGCAGGATATAAAATTAACACACAGAAATCCCTTGCATTCCTATATACTAACAATGAAAAAACAGAAAGAGAAATTAAGGAAACAATACCATTCACCATTGCAACAAAAAGAATAAAATACTTAGGAGTATATCTACCTAAAGAAACAAAAGACCTATACATAGAAAACTATAAAACACTGATGAAAGAAATCAAAGAGGACACAAACAGATGGAGAAACATACCGTGTTCATGGATTGGAAGAATCAATATTGTCAAAATGGCTATTCTACCCAAAGCAATCTATAGATTCAATGCAATCCCTATCAAGCTACCAACGGTATTTTTCACAGAACTAGAACAAATAATTTCACAATTTGTATGGAAATACAAAAAAACCTCAAATAGCCAAAGTAATCTTGAGAAAGAAGAATGGAACTGGAGGAATCAACCTGCCTGACTTCAGACTCTACTACAAAGCCACAGTCACCAAGACAGTATGGTACTGGCACAAAGACAGAAATATAGATCAATGGAACAGAATAGAAAGCCCAGAGATAAATCCACGAACCTATGGACACCTTATCTTTGACAAAGGAAGCAAGGATATACAATGGAAAAAAGACAACCTCTTTAACAAGTGGTGCTGGGAAAACTGGTCAACCACTTGTAAAAGAATGAAACTAGAACACTTTCTAACACCATACACAAAAATAAACTCAAAATGGATTAAAGATCTAAATGTAAGACCAGAAACTATAAAACTCGTAGTTTTATAGGAGAACATAGGCAAAACACTCTCCAACATAAATCACAGCAAGATCCTCTATGACCCACCTCCCAGAATATTGGAAATAAAAGCAAAACTAAACAAATGGGACCTAATGAAACTTAAAAGCTTTTGCACTACAAAGGAAACTATAAGTAAGGTGAAAAGACAGTCAGCCCTCAGATTGGGAGAAAATAATGGCAAATGAAGAAACAAAGGATTAATCTCAAAAATATACAAGCAACTCCTGAAGCTCAATTCCAGAAAAATAAATGACCCAATCAAAAAATGGGCCAAAGAACTAAACAGACATTTCTCCAAAGAAGACATACAGATGGCTAACAAACACATGAAAAGGTGCTCAACATCACTCATTATTAGAGAAATGCAAATCAAAACCACAATGAGGTACCATTACACGCCAGTCAGGATGGCTGCTATCCAAAAGACTACAAGCAATAAATGCTGGAGAGGGTGTGGAGAAAAGGGAACCCTCTTACACTGTTGGTGGGAATGCAAACTAGTACAGCCACTATGGAAAACAGTGTGGAGATTCCTTAAAAAACTGGAAATAGAACTGCCATATGACCCAGCAATCCCACTTCTGGGCATACACACTGAGGAAACCAGATCTGAAAGAGACACGTGCACCCCAATGTTCATTGCAGCACTGTTTATAATAGCCAGGACATGGAAGCAACCTAGATGCCCATCAGCAGACGAATGGATAAGGAAGCTGTGGTACATATACACCATGGAATATTACTCAGCCATTAAAAAGAATTCATTTGAATCAGTTCTAATGAGATGGATGAAACTGGAGCCCCTTATACAGAGTGAAGTAAGCCAGAAAGATAAAGAACATTACAGCATACTAACACATATATATGGAATTTAGAAAAATGGTAGTGATAACCCTATATGCAAAACAGAAAAAGAGACACAGAAGTACAGAACAGACTTTTGAACTCTGTGGGAGAAGGTGAGGGTGGGATGTTTTGAAAGAACAGCATGTATATTATCTATGTGAAACAGATCACCAGCCCAGGTGGGATGCATGAGACAAGTGCTCGGGCCTGGTGCACTGGGAAGACCCAGAGGAATCGGGTGGAGAGGGAGGTGGGAGGGGGGATCGGGATGGGGAATACGTGTAACTCTATGGCTGATTCATATCAATGTATGACAAAACCCACTGAAATGTTGTGAAGTAATTAGCCTCCAACTAATAAAAAAAAAAAAAAAGAAAAGAAAATAAAATATTAAAATGAAAAAAATAAAATAAAAATGAAAAAAAAAAGATAGATAAGACTGAGCATCCATCTAGGCAAATAAAAAGCCAACAGCATAAACAAAACCATTTCACAAAAGAGTAATTAAGTGCTTTCAGCTAGAAAAGGGTCCATTCGGGCCAATACTAGGTTGTTTGAATTTGACTTTGTACAAGGACATGAACTATTTCCTCACCATGTCATAAGTTCCAGGAGCCAAAGTCATGTCTTATTCATTTTGTTTTTACTACAGCATCAATAAAGTACCACATAAAGGAGACACCATGAGTTTGAGAACCAGAACATCCACATTTAGGGAATGGAAACAGAAAAGGGAGCCAGCAAAGAAGATAGAAGATTTCAGAGAGACAGAAGGATAATACAGCATTGAGGAAGTTAAAAGAAAGCCTAAAAAAGAAGTAGTAGTCAATGTCCAATGTCTACAAGAGGAAAAAATGATCAAAGATCTCCAAAAGACTTTTAAGTATAGTGACCAAGAGGTAGAAAATGAACTCTGTATATTTACCATCAAGTAAAAGGAGAGAAACTAGGTACAATACATAATATCTGTCTGCTACAAATTTACAGTCCAACTAGGAAAACAAGAAATAATCAAATGTAATAAGCAATAAGAGTTATGTCCAATTTTTATAATTTCAATAATCTGTCTTTGTTGTTTACATAAAATTCTACTAACTTACAAAACCAAACAGAAAAATAACAATCTAATTTAGAAAATATTTTGAAATAGTTGAAGATAATCAACACTAGAAAAATGGGATGTTATAAGCAGTTCATATTGTATATTATAGTTAACTAAAATAGTAAACTTTTACTATTACATAATCTTCTTAGATTTGAAAATGCATAACCTTAGAATCTATTTATTACCTGAAAAGTAGAAAGAACACCCACAGTGGTCATTTTAGAAATAGCATTTTCTCTCCTTAAAGAAGAATAAACTTAAGGAGAGTGTTATTGCTTATTATCTTAGAAGTTTGGATTTTAGAGCACATGCCCCTTAAAAAAATTTTTTTTTCTCTAAGACTTATAGGAAAGTCACTTTTTCCTTTTTTTGAAAGAAAGAATCAGGCTTTGCTCATGATATTATCATTCTGATTTATTCCTTGCAAAATTAACATTAAATAGTTTTATATACCAGGAACAGGAAATGGCAACCCACTCCAGTATTCTTGCTTGGAAATTCCATGGACAGAGGAACAAGGCAGGCTACAGTTCATGGGGTCACAAAAGAGTCAGACACAGCTGAGCAACTGAGCACACACATACAGTTTTCTATACATAGTTGACCCTGGAGCAACATGGGTTGGAACTGCATGTAACCACTTAGGCATAAATTTTATTCAAAAGTAAATTCTACAGTACAACACATTCTGAGGTTGGCTGAACTATTAGAGGCGGAACCACAGAAACAGAGAAACCATGGATGTGGAGAGCCAACTATAAAGAGAGGCAGAGTTTTGATTGTGGGAAGGGTCCCCATCACTAATCCGTGCATTTCTCAAGGGTCAAGTGTATTTGTAAATATATGGTATACACACAGTATGCAAACCCACCTAGGCTCAGTCCACAGAGAGTAGGAAGAACTTACCTTCTGGGGTCAGAGTAAGCAAACACTACGTAGTCTGCCAACCTTTTCAATCTGGGCCAAGACAGAAAAGCAAGCCAAGAAATATGTATAATTTACATTAGTGAGAAAGTTTCTAATTAACTTCACAGCAAGGCAAACGAGTTCCATCAGCAAAAGCTTCTTACAAATAAGATCCTTTATCCTGCCCCATGCTTTCTTCCTTTAAAATCAAAACTCTAGAGAGGAACAGCTGTCAGATACCTTCAAATCCAATAGAACAGCAGAAAATGAATCGGTTTGCTTTTACAGAAAAAAGTAACTGCAATCTAATGTTTACAAATATATCAAATGATCAACTGATTTTTTTCTGAATTTTTCACTTCCCTCAATTAAGGTTTTTGTTTTGATGTTATATATTTTTTTCCTTTTTAAACCAAAATTGTCATGTTAAATAGAGACTTGTGAGGATCAAAGACTTCAAATTTGTGTAGAACCTGGTCTTAGCTGCAATCTTCGGGCATCAGTGGGTCAGCAGCTACTAGAAACGCTTTCCCAGTATACGCATGCATGTGTGGGCTTCTCAGTCCCCAGTATTGTCCTGTTACAAGTCCCTGGGTCAGAACCACTTGTGTAAGTTACTTAGCAACTACCAGCATGGCCAATAAATATATCTATGAGTCCATCAACAACTTGGTTAACTGTTTGGATTCTCAAAAATTTACTTCTGCATGTGAATACTATGAATTAGATGTCAGGGTACATCTTCACCCCTTCTCTGGTACTGCTCTCTTTTCACCCACATTTTTACAGTCTCCGGTCATTTCTATGTTAAAAATAAAAACGGATCCTGAATCGTACTGGTTCCTTCAGCTATCCATCTCTCTCTTTCACTTTACCTTTTCAGCAAGTCTTCAGAAAGTTGTCTGTTCCTGTTTTTCTTTTTGCTTTTTTAAAAATTTTTAATTGGAGGCTAATTACTTTACAATATTATGGTGGTTTTTGCATACATTGACATGAATCAGCCATGGATTTACATGTGTTCCCCATCCTGATACCCCCTCCCACCTCCCTCCCCATCCCATCCCTCAGGGTCATCCCAGTGCACCAGCCCTGAACATCCTGTCTCATGCATCAAACCTGGACATATGATAATATACATGCTTCAATGCTATTCTCTCAAATCATCTGTTCCTATTTTTCACTCCTCAAGACATTTAAAAATGGCCTCTGACTTCACAGCTTCAGCATTTACCAACATTTGTTCATTCTCTTAGAGGATCTAGGGCTTCCCTGGTGGCGGCTCACTGGTAAAGAATTCGCTTGCAATGTAGGAGAAAATGCAAGAGATTCAGGTTTGATCCCTGGGTTGGGAAGATCCCCCAGAGGAGGGCATGGCAACCCACTCCAGTATTCTTGCCTGGAGAATCCACTGATAGAGGAGCCTGGTGGGCTGCAGTCCATAGGGTTGCAAAGAGTCAGACAGGACTGAAGCAACTTACCACACATGCCTAGTGGATCTGAGGGTGGCCTAGTGGAAAATTCAAAAATAAAATACAGAAGGTGATGCAGTGAATGCTAGTTACTGCATTTAGGGCAGCCCTTTCTATGGAGCAGGATCTAGGGTTTGAGAGGCTGGGTTGGTAACAAGGAAACGGGTGCATAGAAAGACCTGTTATTATAAACCCTTATAATATTTCTAATTACTTTGCTGATTTTTTTCTCTTCTAGGTCCCAGGTATTGGTCACATGTTATCTTAAGTTTGATGGAGTTATCCTAGCATTGACAAAGAATACTTGAACTAAAATGAGGCCCTATATTTCAAAAGTGTGAAGAATTTCCTTAGAAGAAAATTATTAATCTAAGGTATAAACACAATTATAGGAATAAATTTCTTATAATGAATTGACCTTAGAAGAGTATGCAGGTCTTATAAAAGGGTGTGGCATTGCTGATGTGGGGCTCTGCAGTAGGAAATGGCAACCCACTCCAGTATTCTTGCCTGGAGAATCCCCATGGAGAGATGAGCCTTGAGGGCTACAATCCATGGGGTCACAGAGTCCAACATGACTGAACATGCACACAATGCAATGATGAGTGGCTAATTAAAAAAAAAAAAAGGAGACCAGAGCAATTTTCTGACAGCATTTTATTCATCAAATTAACTTAGTTCAGTTCAGTTCAGTTGCTCAGTCTTGTCCAACTCTTTGTGACCCCACAGGATGCCAGCCTCCCTGTCCATCACCAACTCCTGGAGTCCACCCAAACTTATGTCCATTGAGTCAGTGATGCCATTCAAACATCTCATCCTCTGTTGTCCCCTTCTCCTCCTGCCTTCAATCTTTCCCAGCATCAGGGTCTTTTCGAATGAGTCAGTTCTTTGAATCATGTGGCCAAAGTATTGGAGTTTCAGCTTCAGCATCAGTCCTTTCAATGGATATTCAGAACTGATTTCCTTTAGGATGGACTGGTTGGATCTCCTTGCAGTCCAAGGGACTCTCAAGAGTCTTCTCCAACACCATGGTGCAAAAGCATCAATTCTTCGGTGCTCAGCTTTCTTTATAGTCTGACTCTCATATCCATACATGACTACTGGAAAAACCATAGCAGTGACTAGACAGACCTCTGTTGGCAAAGTAATGTCTCTGCTTTTTAATATGCTGTCTAGGTTGGTCATAGCTTTTCTTCCAAGGAGCGTCTTTTAATTTCATGGCTGCAGTCACCATTGGCAGTGATCTTGGAGCCCAAAAAAATAGTCTCTCACTGTTTCCATTGCTTCCCCATCTATTTGCCATGAAGTGATAAGACCAAATGCCATGATCTTAAGTTTTCCAAATATTGGAGTTTTAAGCCAACTTTTTCCACTCTCCTCTTTCACTTTCATCAGGAGACTCTTTTGTAAGTGTAGAAATAGACATATATAGATGAACATGTAGATTTATATGAGCATAGTTAGCATCTTTTTAGTACATAGTACTGTGCTAGGTGTTGTGGGATATTCAATAAACAGTTATTGTTTTCTATTCTCTACAATCAGAAAGCTTTCTGAAACTGGTGGGAACGTGTTTTCTTCCTCCCATGAAATGGATCAATGATCCCCCATCTGCCTTAGGATAAGATGCCATATGGTCTCACCCTCGTTTATCTCCCTGGTCACTTCTCTCGTCTTCCTCACTCACAACTACATGGTGCCCTCTTGAGAACTCACATAGTGCTCACACACATCCCGCTGTGTCGAGAAGCCACCAATACCTCTGCCCTTTGAATGAACTTCTGCAAATTTTCACTTGTCCAATCTTCCCTAATCATTCTGCAAGTTCCAGCTTAGATATAACTTCTTTTGGAATATCTGCATTGTCCTTTTTTTCACCTCCATTAAGTTTTTGCTCAGAAGTCCCAATTCTCCATCACTCCAGACCCATGCACTGTGTATGACTTTCTGTATTTACCCACAGTACTATTCATCACTATATAAACAGTATAGATTAGTATATAAATATACTAATTAGTATAACTGGTATTCTAATTACTGTTATTGTTTATTCACTTTTTTTCTCCATCAGAATGAAAGCTTAAAAATTTTATTGTCTTATTTTTTCACTGATAGATCCCAAATGCCTAGAATGGTGACTGGCTCATACTTATGCAAAAACTTCTTAAAATAATAATACAATAATGATAATAATACCACCTAACCTATAGGGTTGTTGTGCCCTTGAGTAATCATGATAAAAATTCCAAGCACATGACAAGAACTACATAAATATGAGTTGCAATGTATTATTTTTTAAAAATTTAGTATCTACTCACATTCCAAAACTTCAGAGAAAAGAAATCAATTCAAAAGCCAAGTGATGAGCAGTAGAAATACTCTCCCTTTCAGGATTGAAGCTGAGAGTGTTCAGCCATAACAGCTCACAGCTGAGTCCCTCTACCCATAATTAACAAACTACCTTAGTCAAGGTCATGTCCTCTTTCTATAAGAATCCTGCATCCAACTGGTCATACATCCAAAATTTCTAGGGCCTCGAAAATCACTGCAGATGGCGACTGCAGCCATGAAATTAAAAGTCGCTTGTTCCCTGAAAGAAAAGGTACAACCAACATAGGCAGCATATTTAAAAGCAGAGACATTACTGTGCCAACAAAGGTCCATCTAGTCAAAGTTATGGTTTTTCCAGTAGTCATGTATAGATGTGAGAGTTGGACTATAAAGAAAGCTGAGTGTGGAAGAATTGATGCTTTTGCACTGTGGTGTTGGAGAAGACTCTTGAGAGTCCCGTGGACTGCAAGGAGATCCAACCAGTCCATCTAAAGGAAATCAGTCCTGGGTGTTCATTGGAAGGACTGATGCTGAAGCTGAAATTCCAATACTTTGGCCACGACAGAGGATGAGATGGTTGGATGGCATCACCGACTCGATGGACATAAGTTTAAGTAAGCTCCAGGAGTTGGCAATGGACAGGGAAGCCTGGCATGCTGCAGTCCATAGGGTCACAAAGAGCTGGACACGACTGAGCAACTGAACTGACCTGAAAATGCACCCCCTTCACCTTATTTTGGGCTTCTCTGGTAGCTCAGACAGTGAAGAATCTGCCTGCATTATGAGTTACCCAGGTTCAATCTCTGAGTTGGGAAGATCCCCTGGAGAAGGGAATAGCTACCCACTCCAATATTCTTGTCTGGAGAGTTGCATTGGGCAGAGGAGCCAGGCAAGCTATAGTTCCCGGGGTTTCAAAGTCAGACACAACTGAAACGACTAACACCTTCATTTTCACTTTTTCCTCTTCTTAGAGACAATACACAGAAGTAACTCAGCGCCACAGCTCATGCACAGGTGAGATCCCTAATGTGACTTCCCAGTAGCCCAACATTTCCATCTCTGCTCTATCCTGATGCCATCGTTCTCCAATAAAGCTCCTGAACATGCACATTTCCGTTTCAGGGTCAGCGTCCAAGAAACTGACTATAAAAGTTGGTGCCAGGTGTGGTTTGAGCAACAGACTCTAACATGACATTTCAGAACAGAATTGCACTCTGGTGACTGACAGTGACAGCCACGTCCTGGCGGTAGGTGGGGTACTGACAGACCTCTGCACACAGTAGTTGCATAACTGTTAATACGTTCACCAGTAGTAAACTGAGATGGCAAACATGTGTAAGAAGATGCACAGGATGAAGAAAGTTATCAGGCATCTGGGAAGTCAGATGGGTAAAGAGTAATTCAGAAGATGGTGGACTTGAGTGACTGTTGCTGGGAGTAATAGATGTCTTGAGAAAGCCTGAGGTTAGCAATTAAGGTTCAAGGTGAAAGTCAGAAACCATGGCAGCATTTGAAAACAGAAAAGGCTGAAGCCCAGGACTTCATCATAGGAGTCGCAGAACTGAAGAAAATCTTGTATTCTCAGCTCTGGAAGGTTTCTGTACAAGGTCAGAATCCCAAATGAGGACTGGCAGTATGGGTTAAAAGCCAGGGAATCTGGGTTGAGGCATTCAAAAAACACAAATTTCCAGACGCCCTTGAACCCTCTAGTCCTGCCACATTGACCAGTGCTTGAACACAAGATGGACTCTGCCTTGCAGGTAAATAAGTGGCAATGTAGAGACAAACACAGGTGAAAAATAAGACTTACTTCTGCCTGCTAAATAGGAAAGTTTTCTCCACTTCCTTTTCTTAGAGCATTGACTTTAAGGAGTCTTGTAAATTCTTTCTCTATCACTTTGAAATGTATGTAAATCTTTTTAAAAACTAAATAAGCCTCTTGTTAGCTTTACAATCCAATAATGTCTTTTTTAAGCACCCCCAGAACCATCTCTTTGAAATGTAATCTTCGAGGAATACAGCTCCCTTATCTCCCAGTTTCTGTGAAAGAGAAGGAACCTAACTTCAGAGGCCCCCATTCCAAACTGCAAAACTACTTCTAATGTCAAAGATATAAGGAGTTTATTTGTCCCTTTGGATAAAGTCAACCATCAAATACAGATGATGGTTCCAATTACCAGGTGAATCTGAGATGTACTGTGTGTGACAAACAGTCTGTCATGTCCTCTGTCTTGATCTAGTTACAATTTATCTTAGTAACACATGTAATGGTTTACATTTGCTTGGCTCTATAAAAGGATGCGATTTCCCATCTTGGCAATCTCTTAATGGACTTCCTCTGATGCACATTACATTCTGTTATAATGCTTACTCAATAATAAAATTGTTTCTTTCCTTTCTACCTCTGCAGAGAGGTTTTCCGGGTTGGAAGGAAATTTTGGTTTTCACTGTATTTCTTCAGCAACTCTATCCTCAGTTCAGTCCCTTCTCTCTCTTAGACACCAGATCAATAACCAACAAATGGACTGTGGGATCTGCTAAGCAAGACAGGGCCACCTACCAGAAGAGCCGCAGGACATGGTTAAGATAACCCGTAGGAACTTGTGTGAGCCTGGAATAAATCTTAGAATAGTGGATCAATAGGAGAATAACTGACAGCCAGATAAGGGAATGTTTCAATATGGGAGCACTCTCAAGGGATGGAATTTAGCTCCATAGAAGAGGTCTCAGGAGACATTTTTAATAGTACTGCTCGATGACAATTGGAGGCTTAGAAAAAGTGACAGCTCTTATTAAGTGGAGTTAAAATGGTAGGGCTGCAGTGGCAAACGCTGCAGGATGCAATCAAAAGGCTTGTTGAAGAGGGCTTGCTGAACTGGCCCTGCTCAATGAGACCTAAACACCTCCCAAATGACCCTGTGATGGAAAGGACCTGCCTGATGCTCCCCATATCCAGGCAGTAAGGGATGCTTATCTCAGTTTATCAGAGTAACGAGGAATATACGATGTCTTACCAGCATCACTAAGTACCGGTGCCTGTCTTCTTCAGGTAGGGAGGATGGTAGAAGAGGCTGTTACAGAACTAAGCCCCCTGATAGCAGTGGGAATAATAGGATTTCAAAGTAGGTGGACAGATCGACCTCCACAGGTGGGACTATCATAATGAGCAGACAAAATGATGTGGCAGGCACCTGAGTTGCAGGAGTATTTGAACCATTAACAGCAGATGACCTTTCCAGATATGTGGGCATCAGAAAAGGATACTGTGGGATCTGCCAAGCAAGACAGGGCCACCTACCAGAAGAGCCGCAGGACATGGTTAAGATAACCCGTAGGAACTTGTGTGAGCCTGGAATAAATCTTAGAATAGTGGATCAATAGGAGAATAACTGACAGCCAGATAAGGGAATGTTTCAATATGGGAGCACATATACAATGACTACTATTAAGGCATGGATGCTGTGGAGGCTGTGGGCAACCACTTCTGTGAGAAGACACAACCTCTTGCCTAGTTGCTAGACATTAGCCAGTTTTCAAGTCTGGAGCCCATTTTCTGGAAGAGAGGCTGAATCTCAAGCAGTATGGCCCCTGAAACACCATGATAAGTCTGTGTGCTCAGTCATGTCCAACTCTGCAACCCCATGGACTGCAGCCCAATGCTCCACTGTCTGTGGGATTTCCCAGGCAAGAATACTGGAGTGGACTGACACTTCCTTCTACAGGGGATCTTCCTGACCCAGGGATTGAACCTGCATCTCCTGTCTTGGCAGGCGACAAATTTGTTACTACTGAGCCACCTGGGAAGCCCCTTATGGTATGCGTATAAGGTAATAATCCCTCCAGTTCACCCCCAGAAGACCTTTAGCCACTTACTCAGGTAGCCACATATTCCTAAAAGGAAAAGCTCATATACTGTGAGGTCTATTGGGCAGAGGACCTGCACACTGAGACAGGAACACAAAGCATCATCAGGTCCCTCTATAAGACAGCAGAAGGAATATGTGGGCCAGGTAATAAATGGACACCCAGCCTAAGTCCAACTCACACTGCGTCCACTGGGACAGCACACTCTACTAGTGGGCTGGACATATGAGGAGTTAGCTTGGTTTGCTGTGTTGTCTTCTCATAGTGGGAAAGACCAGGTGGAAGCTTTCAAAACCATTCCCACCCTCTTCTGCCAAGAGGTCAAACATTAGATTGCATCCTGGGTCCAGGTTAGGGATCTACACCAACCTTTAGGACCTAAAGCTTACTGGAGGGATGCACACCATTATTCCTCCATTTAATTCACTGATGTATACCAGCAGTCGGCAAAGTTTTCCTCTAAAGGAACAGATTAGTCAGATTCAGTCTCTGCCATAATCATTCAACTCTGCCTTTGTAACCCAAAGCAGCCATAGATAATACCTGAACAAATGAGTGTGGCTGTGCTCCAATAAAACCTTATTTACAAAAATATACAAAAGCCAGATTTGCCCGCAGGTTGCGGTTTGGTGACCTAAAATCTGACAGTATTTTTTTTAAATAACTCATTTGTTGAAAATAATAATGAGTCTTAACAATAAAAATAAAATAACTCATTTACCATTTGCCAGGTATGATCAGATTCTTCCACTCATCATGTATTACTTTCTATAGCCATATAATTAAGTTCACTATTGTACCCATTTTAAAAATACAGCCCTTTTTACTTTGTATAAAATACAAAAAAAAAAATCTAGATCTTCAGTAAGCAACCAAACCAATGGGAAAATAGATAAATGCTACACCTATGACACTCACAAAAGACAAAATTTCAATAGCCACTAAACATATAAAAGACACCCAACAAGATACCATTTCATAGGTATGAATGTCATAAGAGTAACAGATTATACTCTGTTCAAAATATGCTCCCCTCCTGCTAACAGAGGAGCATATTTATCCCATTGATGCTGGGCTTGGTACCTCATGTGAACCGATGTGTGGCTTAGTGAGTCTCTCCCTGACTCAGGCTTAGCCACCGGAAGCGGGCCCCACGCTAAGGGGCAATGAGGTATGATCAGACCCTTCACTTCAGGAGTGGCCACGTGACTCGCTGTGGAAAATGACATGTAAACAGAAGTGCTGCGTGTCACTTCCAGCGGGAGCTAGCTTGCTGCCAAGACCTCCTCTTCCCTCTGCCGGGAGACTGACAACATGCTTGTCAAGAGGACATGCCTCAGCCAGACCGACGGGAATAAAGCAACCGCCAAGGAACGACGGGCTTACAACACCAGGGACGTGGGCAAAGTGGTTTCTTACGCATGTGCGCTAGTTGTATAGATCAGTTATGGCCTCTTAGACGGGATTTGAAGGTGTTAGTCTCCTTGCTGGGGGTCTCACCTTGAAGGCTTACTCACTTCGCCTTCATTTCCTAATGTGCAGCTACTGACATTATTTTGAGAGATAAGTTTGCCCTGAAGATGAAGTGAATTAATACCTGGAGCATCCCCAGACAGCTTCCCAGGTGGCTCAGCAGTAAAGCGTCTGCCTTCCGATGCAGGAGACTGGGGTTTGATCCCTGGGTCGGGAAGATCCCCTGGAGAAGGAAATGGCAACACACTCCAGTATCCTTGCCCGGAAAATCCCACAGACAGAGGAGCCTGGCAGGGTCACAAAGAATCAGACACAACTTAGCGACTGAACAACAACAAGCATAGGTAGAATAGTGGTAAGCATTTGGCAGAGTTGATGCTATTTCCATGATTCATTTTACTTCGGGAAGTCAGCACTAGTTATGCTAAAAAGCGTACCTGGGAGGTGACAGAATCAGCAGCTACTTATAAAATTTGTCGCCCTTCTTTATTCTTGAACCTTCCCCGACTATTATTTTGTGTCAGGATATTTGTTTTGAGCGTGAGATCCCTCAGGAACAGAGACTCCAGATTGGCAGATGGCCCCTCAGAAAGCACAGGAAGGGAATATGTGAAGAGCCCGGAGACTGGAAAGAGACTCCTTACAAAGTAGTATGTGTGTTCAAAAGAGAAAAAAAAAAAAAAAAGTATGGGGGGGTGAGAGGAGAGAGGATTTTCCTGCAGAAAAGGATAAAAGAAATCTGAAAGTCATAGCAACTTTATCTTTGAATCTCTGTGAATAAAAGAGTCATTCTCTCTGACACCCAGGGACGTTTGGTATTGTAATCACTGTGATATTTACATATGAAAAGCATCTAGGTAATTATATTCTGACTGTTCCACCTTCATGAAAAAGATAATCAAAACAAGAAAAGGGTCAGAAAGAACATACAACATTCATAAGGAATCCAAAGGAGCTCAGGCTCCAGAGAGTGGGAGACGCTGTTGCTAAATCTGAAGTGTCTTGTGGGTCCTAATCCCACTGTCAGCATTTGAAGGGGTCTTTCCTATTCAGGTTAGTGCCAGCAGCATGTCTGGCACAACTAATGTGGGCCCGGTTCTTCTGGTCTCTGGAAATAGGAAACGGTGAGCATGAATGCTGACTGCCTGGAGAAACCCCAGCTCCCCTTTGAGGCACACAGGACACATAAACACATTAAGACATCTAACTATAAAGGGCTTACCTGGTCTGGTTGCTCAGATGGTAAAGAACCTGCCTGAAATGTGGGAGACCTGGGTTTGATCCCTAGGTTGCGACCATCCCCTGTAGAAGGAAATGGCAACCCACTCCAATATTCTTGCCTGTAGAATCCCCATGGGCAGAGGAGACCGCAGGCTACAGTCCATGGGGTTGCAAAGTCAGACGCGACTCAGCGACTAAGCACAGCACAGTAATATAGGCCAATAAGTGGTAGAGAAATACACCAAGGGGGAAATAAGTCTACCTTCTTGAGGCAGAGAAAAAACAATTTCAGAAAAGAGTAAAATCTCATTATTATAAATTCAGAAACAAAGTGAATCATTAAAGGTTACTGAGTTGGCTAACATCAGAAACAGAATGTGAACTACAGACTTATTTTTTGTTACACAGAAGTCAGAAACTTTTTCCATCTCCTTTATGGTTTTGCTCATTCTAGGGCCATATCTCTCCAAAATGTAAATTTAAAATATTCCCATTTTTAAAACAGCATCAAATCTGAATCTTCATTAGGATAGAGAATTATTCTATCAATGCATAGATTAAAATTTTGGTTCAAATTTAAACCTGGGTAAATTCAAATTAAATTAGCAGGATTAAATAGCTAATATGGAAAGCATATGGCAAAGAATACTTGGGAACTCATATTACTGAAATATCTGTATCAGTCAGAAAAAATGCCTTATTCTAAAACATTATCTCCTTCTGAAAAAAAAAAAAAAAGAATGAATTTCCTTTAAACATCTGGGATAAATTTAAATTATTTTTGAATTTATGAAATTATTTGGTAATAATGCTACTACCTTGGAAGTGCTTAGGATTTGGCCATCTTGTCTTTTCCTGGCATCTAACTGAACCCATACCTGGCTCTATTCCTGGCATCTAACAGAGTCCGTAGGATGTATGTATTGTATAGAACGAAAATTTATTCAAAGTAATTGGCAATTAGAGAAGCTAAGAAGTCCCAAGATCTGCAGTCAGCAATCTGGAGACCCAGCGGTGTTTATGTTTTACTTCTAGTCCAAGTTCAAAGGCCTGAGAAGCAAGAAACCCAACAATGCAAGGCTCCAGTGATTTCAGACCCTAGAGGGGCGGATGTTTCCCTCTGCTTCTGAAGGCTGGGAAAAACAA
Organism: Cervus elaphus; assembly: GCF_910594005.1. Lineage (NCBI taxonomy): Eukaryota > Metazoa > Chordata > Mammalia > Artiodactyla > Cervidae > Cervus > Cervus elaphus. Next base: position 13,316,377 of record NC_057841.1, on the reverse strand, counting down.
GTCTCCCAGCTCCAGACAGTCAGGAAGGAAAATTCTCTTCCTCACGGGGGCACACTAACATTGGGGAGAGCAACCTGCCCTACTCAGTCTATTGATTCGGATGGTAAACTGATCCAGAAACTTAACAGACACACTAACCTGAAACAACACAAGAAAAAAAGATGGTCTCTCCTGAAGATTTTTAAGATGATTAAAGTAAAATGCATTAGAAGAGTACTTTCTATTAATACAGACCTAGAAAAATATGTCTGCAATTATTTTCAAGTTTTAAAATTCTGGTTTTTCACATCTTAAAAATGTAACATAAGCAAAATCTACACTGAGATGTTTTCTCTTCCTAATATGAGCTATAAAACATTGTTCAGTTAATTTCAGTCGCTCAGTCATGTCCGACTCTTTGTGACTCCATGGACGGCAGCAGACCAGGGTTTCCTGTCCGACACCACCTCAGGGAGTTTACTCAAACTCATGTCCATCAAGTCAGTGATGCCATCCAACCATCTCATCCTCTCTCTTCCCCTTCCCTTCCCACCTTCAATCTTTCCTAGCATCAGGGTCTTTTCTGAAGAGTCAGTTCTTCGCATCACATGGCCAAACTATTGGAGTTTCAGCTTCCAATGAATATTCAGGACTGATCTCCTTTAGGGTGGACTGGTTGGGTCTCCTTGCAGTCCAAGGGACTCTCAAGAGTCTTCTCCAGCACCACAGGTCAAAAGCATCAGTTCTTCAGTGCTCAGCTTTCTTTATAGTCCAACTCTCACATCCATACATGACTACTAGAGAAACCACAGCCTTGACTAGACAGACTTTTGTTGGCAAAGTAATGTCTCTGCTTTCTAATATGCTGTCCAGGTTGGTCATAACTTTTCTTCCAAGGAGCAAGTGTTTTTAATTTCATGGCTGCAGTCACCCTCTGCAGTGAGTTTGGAGCCTAAAAAAATAAAGTCCGTCACTGTTTCCACTGTTTCCCCATCTATTTGCCATGAAGTGATCGGACCGGATGCCATGATCTTAGTTTTCTGAATGCAGAGTTTTAAGCCAACTTTTTCATTCTCCTCTTTCACTGTCATCAAGAGGCTCTTTAGTTCTTCTTCACTTTCTGCCATAAGGGTGGTGTCTTCTGCGTATCTGACGTTATTGATATTTCTCCCAGCAATCATGATTCCAGCTTGTGCTTCATCCAGCCCAGCATTTCTCATGATGTACTCTGCACATAAGTTAAATAAGCAAGATGACAATATACAGGCTTGACATACTCCTTCCCCAATGTGGAACCAGTCTGTTGTTCCATGTCCAGTTCTAACTGTTGCTTCTTGACCTGCATACACATTTCTCAAGAGGCAGATCAGGTGGTCTTGTATTCTCTTCTGTTTAAGAATTTTCCACAGTTTATTGTGATCTACACAGTCAAAGGCTTTGGCATAGTCAATAAAGCAGAAATAGATGTTTTTCTAGAACCCTCTAGCTTTCTAAATGACCAAACGGATATTGGCAATTTGATCTCTGGTTCCTCTCACTTTTCAAAATCCAGCGTGAACATCTGGAAGTTCACAGTTCGGGTACTTTTGAAGCCTGGCTTGGAGAATTTTGAGTATTACTTTACTAGTGTGTGAGATGTGGTAGTTTGAACATTCTTTGGCATTGCCTTTCTTTGGGATTGGAATGAAAACTGACCTTTTCCAGTCCTGTGGCCACTGCTGAGTTTTCCAAATTTGCTGGCATATTGAGTGCAGCACTTTCACAGCATCATCTTTCAGGATTTGAAATAGCTCAACTGGAATTCCATCACCTTCACTAGCTCTGTTTGTAGTGATGCTTCCTAAGGCCCACTTGACTTCGCATTCCAGGATGTCTGGCTCTAGGTGAGTGGTCACACTATCGTGATTATCTGGGTCGTGAAGATCTTTTTTGTACAGTTCTTCTGTGTATTTTTGCTACCTCTTCTTAATATCTTCTGCTTCTGTTAGATCCATGCCATTTCTGTCCTTTATTGACCATCTTTGCATGAAATGTTCCCTTGGTATCTCTAATTTTCTTGAAGAGATCTCTAGTCTTTCCCATTCTATTGTCTTCCTCTATTTCTTTGCACTGATCACTGAGGAAGGCTTTCTTATCTCTCCTTGCTATTCTTTGGAACTCTGCATTCAAATGGGTGTATCTTTCCTTTTCTCCTTTGCCTTTCACTTCTCTTTTCTCAGCTATTAGTAAGGCCTCCTCAAACAACCATTTTGCCTTTTTGCATTTCTTTTTCTTGGGGATGGTCTTGTTCACTGCCTCCTGTACAATGTCATGAACCTCCACCCATAGTTCACCAGGTACTCTGAATATCCGATCTAATCCCTTGAATCTATTTTTCACTTCCACTGTATAATCATAAGGGATTTGATTTAGGTCATACCTGAATGGTCTAGTGGTTTTCCCTACTTTCTTCAATTTAAGTCTGAATTTGGCGATGAGTTCATGATCTGAGCCACAGTCAGCTCAAAGTCTTATTTTTGCTTACTGTATAGAGCTTCTCCGTCTTTGTCTGCAAATAATATTATCAATCTGATTTCATTACTGACCATCTGGTGATGTCCATGTATCGAGTCTTCTCGTGTTGTTGAAAGAGTGTTTGCTATGACCAGTGCATTCTCTTGGCAAGCCCTGTTAGCCTTTACCCTTCATTTTGTACTCCAAGGCCAAATTTGCCTGTTACTCCAGGTATCGCTTGACGTCCTACTTTTGCATTCCAGTCCCCTATAATGAAAAGGACACCTTTTTTGGGTGTAAAATATTGACAGTTGTTTTAATTATTCACCCTACTCAGGTATATTTCTGTTTACTTGACCCTGTAGTATCCTTGAATTTGAATATTCCATCTTTTATTCTCCAGACCACAAACAACATTCCATGTGGGATATGATAATGCAGGGAACTTTTAAACTTCTTTCACTTAGAAAAACATATATGTTCTCTCCTCTCTCTCTCTCTCTCTCTCTCTCTCTCTCTCTCTCTCTCATACACACTCTTCAACCTTAAATAAGAGTTCAAACTGAAGCCTACTTTAATATAGTAGAGAGAAGGAACTTTGAAAAGTATGAGACAGAAATCTCAAAGTAGACTGGAAACAAAAATTACTGGAATATTCTAGAATTTTCCCTAAAGTGAAATTGCTAGGTAGTTAGAAGAGGAAAAAGGAGTCCAAAATGGCAGTGGCTAAAAGACAAAGAACGGAAAAGCCTGTGAAAATGGAAGAAAAGAAAATCTGAGGACCACAGTGAGAAACTCAGGTGAAACAAACAGCCCTCCTGGCTAGCCCAATTTGCATAGGGCAGGCTCACGGGGAGGAGAAAAAAAAATATAAAGAGGAGCCAAAATTGAGCCCCTCTCTTCTTTTGGGTGAGCCCACCCTCATACCTTGAGGATTTATTTTCCTTTGCTTGCCAAATAAAACTGAGCTATAACTTATATGTGACACTGGTCTACTGTTTCAAATCTTTGCTGTTGTGAGACAGAACCAAGGAAATTATTATTTGAATCAAAAAAAAAATATGATTATACCACCAATGAATTGTGACTTTTCAGCAAATACATAACTCATAAAGATAATTTTTTTAAAGTTTTAATCAGTCTATTATTTTAACCTCCATTAAATGGCTAAATATAATGAGAGTCTGAATATTATATGATCTGTTCTTTTCCTAATGCAATTTTTGGATCAATTTGAATAGATTAAATTTTAGGGATGTAGATGAAGTATAATGCCCCCTCACACTATTTACTACACTATTTTAGTAATATATACCTACAGTGTAAAACAATATATAAATATGAAATGTTAACTTTTATCTGTGTAATAATTTATTTAAACCCTTCAATTGAATATTTTTCTTTTTTTATCATGAACAATTTTTTATTAGGACCACTCAGTTTACATTCTTTTTTTTTTCTATTTTGGATAAAATTTTATTAAAAATCTAGAAAATGAGTTCTTGTATATAATGCTTTGTAACTCAGCTTAAATTATCTCTTTAAAAATTAATTAATTTATTTATCTGTGGTTGTACTAGGTCTTCATCACTGCACACGAGCTTTTCTAGTTGTGGAGATCAGGGACTTCTCTTCATGGCAGTGCACAGGTCTCACACTGTGGTGGTTTCTCTTGTTGCAGAGCAAGGGTCCTAGGTACACGGGCTTCAGTAGTTGCAGCTTGTAGTTGCAATACACAGTAGTTACAATACACAGTAGTTGCTTCACTGTAGCAGCTTGCAGGCCCTACAGTGGGACTCAGTAATTGTGCACAGGTTTTAGTTGCTCTTGGCATGTAGAATCTTCCCAGACCAGAGATCGAACCTGTATCCCCTGCATTGGCAGACAGGTCTGTATCTACTGTACCACCAAGGAAATCCTTAAATTAAAAGTACTTGCTCCTCATCATGGTTTCTGGGATATTTTTAAAAGAATATAAACAGTTTACATTTTACTGTTTACAAACAGTTTACTGTTTACTGTTTACAAACAGTTTACATTCTTTTAAAAATATCCCAGAAACCACGATGAGGAGCAAGTACTGGGGAATAAATACCAAAGCATAACCATATATAATGCTCTCATGTGTATGTTTAAACAGCTTTTCTCTCATTAAATCTATCATTTCTCCAATTTAGGCTAAAAGTTATAGCAAAATATGACATTTGTTATGAGTGACTCATACAGTGGGAGTGGCTATGCTTCTGAATTATGTTCACCTTCCAGGCACATTACATTACATTACACATTACATTAATACCTAGATATCCTAGTTTGGGGGCTTCCCAGGTAGAACAGTGGTAAAGAATCCATCTAGCAATGCAGGAGACTCAAGTTCAATCCCTGGGTCGGGAAGATCCCCTAGAGTAGAAAATGGCCACCCACTCCAGTATTCTTGCCTGGAAAGTTCCATGGACAGAAGAACCTGGTGGGTGGGCTATAGTCCGTGGGGTCACAAACAGTTGGACATGACTGAGCAACACACATCCTAGTTTTGTTCCCTAAGAGTTTCCAGCAGATGATTCCAATTTTACAAAAGAAAAAGACATGGAAACCTTGTCCTTGTAACTAGTCATGTCGTGAATAGAACTTTGACTTATACAAAGGCTCAATGAGTTATGGAAAAAACACTACATTATATGGGGCTTCCCTGGTAGCTTAGACAGTAAAGAATCTGCCTGCAATGTAGGAGACCAGGGTTCAATTCCTGGGTCAGGAAGATCCTCTGGAGAAGGGAACGGCTACCCACTCTAGTATTCTTACCTGGAGAATTCTATGGACAGAGGAACATGGTGGGCTACAGTACATGCAGCCACAAAGACTCAATCACTACTGAGCAACCAACACTTTCACTTGTTTCTTTTCATGTGTTAATTAAAATAGAGAAAAAAATTAAAGTTAGCCCTTCCCAAGCATAAGTGCATATTTAAAGTTTTACATTATAAATTAACTACACTTCAATAAAAGAATGGTCAAAAAATTGTACAGTAAGCAAATATACCTCAAATGAAGATTTCCCCATATTTTCAGAAAATGTTGAACATACCTTATGAATGAACTTTATATTTGACCTTATTTTTCAGTAAATGCAGTTGTGAAAATTGAGTTACAGATTCTTCATTTTTAAAAATTCTCCCCTCACCATGCACCTCTTTCTAAGATGGCTCTAGACAATTTGGCACACTGAGGCAGCAATTTCAGGAGGATAACCTCCCCCATTTTTGTCTTTAGTCTGAAGTTTTAATGTCTAAATAAGGTCTTAATATGATCCTTTCACAAATACAAGTCTGACTGATGCTGTAATTATATTAGTTCTTCGTCAAAGGTTATATTCTTCTGTCCTCTTCTGCACTCACCACCCACCAGCACCTCCTTTAAACATCAGCTTTTTTCTCCAACACCTGCATGCCACTCGCTGGCTGTCCAGGAAGGTTTAAAGAACCAGGCTCCACGGTGGTATCACATGCCTGAACACCTGAGCTGGTCCTCGTGTTCTCTACCCATCTCAGAGGACCCTGGAGAGGCGATCCTGGAACTCCTCACCACGGTTGTGTTTGCTTTTGCTCCAGGTCTCATAGCCCCTGTGTGGTGGTTCCAACACTTTGTCAGGGAAGAGATGCTCATGGTAAGATGATCATCACACAGTGGAGAGACACATCCATTCGGTGGGGAAGGTTTATAACCATAACGTGGGGAAGACTTCAATTGCTACACTTCTACTGGCAGAGCCCGACCTCACCTCCCAGGTGAGACCCAAGGTAGCATTCAAGGATGCGTCTATCTTGCAAATACTCTTCCAGATAGTCTTCAAGGTGGTCCTCCGGTCAGTGCTCTGAGCCTGCTCCTGGCACCTGAAGGCGGTGGTCAAGGGGAGGAGGAGCAGGGCCAGCTGTGCAGCGCGGGGTGGCACAGGGCCCCAGAGGCCCCAGAGGCCCCACAGAGCCCGCAAGGCACCCAGGCGGCAGCACAGGCCTCCCACATGGCTTTCACATCAATTGTTTATCATCCCCTAAAGATCAATATGTGAGTTATCTAACCCAGTTTTCCAGAGCACAGCACCATGATTTCCACATAAGTTGTCAGGATAACCTTTTGAACAGAGGCATGGATGCTGCCAATAGGAGCTTTACCCAAAGCCAAAATCTCCCCTGTCCAATTCATAGCCATTTTCTAAAGACACGTTCACATCACATCCAAGCTCTTTTATCCTTAGAACAAGTCCCCAGTAATAATCACTAAACCCGTGTTCAATTTCTTTGACACAATTTTCCTGGTTATTTCAGGTAACCTTTGTAAACAATCAAATATTACTACTGAGATTATTTTAGGTTAATTTGTCTTCTCTAAATATTACTTTGTTAACAATAATATCACCACATTCATTCTTTATATGAATGACTTTGTAAGTACTCTCTCATATGAGGCATCTTCCTCTTTCCCAAGGCTGGTTTGAAGAAGAAACCATACCTTATATCTAGAGATTACGAGGTATCTTATTCTCAACACTGGATTAGGAACTAAGGCTCTCTAAAAATGCCACTGATATAGTCCGGCCAGCAATTTTCTATCATTGCCCTCTATTATTTAACCAGTAAAACAAACCACTTTAAAAACAAAGAAAATGAAAAGGACATTTAGTAAACAAGATTCACAAAAGATTTCTATTAAATATTTTTTTTGGATGCATCAATTATGTAAATAAAAGACTTTCTCTGTCAAGTATTTTGACATAGAATCTGATTTTTTTTAATATATTTTAAAAGTCTAAATATATATATAGTATTTGTTGTGTTTTTCCTGAAATACCAATTTTTAACAATTTTAGAAATTCATACGCCATTGCAAATTTTAGTGAAATGAAAATATTTTAGAGTAGCAACCTAATAAGTCAAGCTAATAACATCAATTCTAGAGAATAATCTGATAGCCAAAGTAAATATACCTGCATTTAATAACTTTCTAAACCTGTTGCTATATATACTCTAGAGAAATCCTCAAAAGGTTCATAAGGAGATACTTTGGCCCTGTTGAATGCAGTTTTGTATGCAGTATCAGAAAGACTGAGGCAACTACTCACCCATCCCTGGGGGAAAAGGCTAAACAAAAGGACATGTGAGCAGGGTTTGGGATGTCATGGAAGAGTTAAGCAATGGACTAGATGAAGCCAGCGACATGACTAGATCATAAAATGATTGTAATATAAACATGATTGGAACAAGTGAGAAATAAAATGAGGCCTATACCACAATAACATATTTTAATTACAAATACATGCCCATCAACATTTACATAAGGAAAACTTATACACCTAAAGATTAAAGCATGAACTATACACACACACACACACACAAATATATATTTGGATGGGACAACACAAATTGCAAAAAAATACTGAACTTACTAAGCACTGTTGTAATTCTCAAATTATGTTTGTAAGTTATATTGAGCAAATGAATAATATATATTGTTGGGTGTGAGCATTTTCATTGGGGAAGAAGGGAGCTATAAATGTAGAAGGGAAAATGGTGAGAAAGAATTTAGCATTGAATTTTAATTACTGGTATTAACATGAACTCATATTTTCTAAAATATGTGTATATTTTAGTTTTGCCCACAGAAATAGCCCAGGAGCAACAAGACCTTAATGGTAATCAACAAACCCAGATCTTGGTGACTATGCCAAGGCTCCTTGGAGTAACTTCTCTAGAATAGAGAAAGTACTGATGAATAAGTGAAAGTTCAGTAACTTTTTGAACCAGAAAACACTTAAAGAGATGACAGGGTCATATCAAAAGCACCTAGAAGCCACCTGAAGGGATTCCACATCCAAATTTAGGTCAATTTGAACATTAAGAAGAAAAATTATAGCAAGGGATGTTGACACATTGAATCTTAAGAAATGAATGGATCAAAAGAGGAGGAGGGTATCTGAAATAGAATATACATCTATAAACCACTTTTCTGTACATCTGAAACTAACACAATATTTTACATCAACTACACTTAAAAAAAAAAAGAGTGATGAAAAACTCTTCTTTACAGATGAATGCTAGGAAAATAGAAAATAATTGCTTTGCAACTCCCAAGAGACAGACTAAGAAGATGACAGACCAAAGAGGACATGCTAACAACTGCTAATCTAAGTTCTTCATTTTATTCACCCTTCAACATTTCTATAGCTTTGTAAATTTTACAAATAAATGTAACAAGTTTAAAAACAGACACGCAGAATGCTACCATGTTTCTCAAGGACTCATGCAAAATAAGGATACAGATGAAACACTATATAATTGTTTACCATGGGACAGGAGAAACAGGAATAGGGAAACAGGAAAAAGAGATCATATTTCACTGTCATTTGAAATGACACTAACACTTGAAGATGCCATTTTGCCAGGGGAGAACAGAAACAAAAATAAAGAAAAAGATGGAACCATATTCCAAGATCAATAAAGCCCCTAAAATAATTTGTTTTAACTCTTTCTTCTTTAACCTTTCATCTAATCTAAGCCTTGTTTATAAATTCGGTACACAAAATATCACAGAATAATGTTGTCTTTTGTGGAAACCAACAGTACAATACATATTTACTCAGAAACATAATTGCACAGTGAATGTCCCTTGCATTTTTATTACTTTTAACACAGAACCTCAACAGGGGAGTGATGAACTAGAATGATCTAAAATAGAAAAGGACTTAGCTATTGGTATCTTTATATTAAAAAAATTCATTTATGCAGAGAAATATTTTGAAATCTTGCTATTTTCTCCAAACTTTTGAATTTTTCACTTCCTTCCAGAATAAATAGTTTAATGTAATAATCACATGGATATTTGCATATGAAAAGCATCTACTTAATTATAGCTTGACTGTCAAACTTGCCCCAAATAGGAGGATGAAAACATCAAAACAAAATAATACCAGATCATCAAAGCAAGAAGCAGAGCAGCAGGAACTCCAGACATCAATAACAAGATAAGTTCCAGTAAGATATAATGTGCTAGCATTTCTTAAGTCTTTATCAATTTGAACCACACTATTTTTTTTTTCATGCAAAACGTAAGAATAAAACCTTTCAATAAAAACTGTCATTATATGTAAACTGGTTATAAGAAGAGAGTCTTCTGGAATCTATACTGTGGAACCGTAACACCTGGGTTCCTTCAAGTTATAGGATCATAACACTTGGGAAATAACTTTAAGAGACAATGAAAAGTGGACTGGGGGTAGTGGTGGCGACCACCCAGTAAACTGCCAGGGCCGGCACTCTGGAATCCATAACCCTCGCTTTATCTGTTCTACTTGCTTAAAGTTCCCAGCGGCTCAAAAAGAGTCAGGCTTTGCACAGGAAAGCCTTCCCTGTTGGCTCAGACAGTAAAGAATCTACCTGCAACGGTTCGATCCCCTAGTCAGGAAGATGCCCTGGAGAAGCTATCGGCAACCCACTCCAGTATACCCTAACTGAAACAGAGTCTGCGGCTCTCGGAGTTTAAATACTTCAATAAGCTGAACCATTACCCAAGACTGTTCCACATTTGTAAGTCATGTTATACTTCAGAGATCCCTTGAAGCTCCATGAAGACCAGGAAGCTTAAGCTTCAGAACCCCTGTTACACATGCCCTTTATGTATTCAAAACTATGCATTATTTTCCTTAAAGACTGCACCAAAATTGTACCAGCTTTTCGAACCTGAGGGGTGGGATCTGTTAGATTTGTGAAACAAGGAGACTATTAGACTCACGTGGCTCTAAAGACGCGGAAGCCTCCTTAAGCAAACCAATACCTAAGCCTGTAAATGCCTCAAGGTTATAAGACGCCAACGCTGAGGACAACCAATCACAAAGAGCTAACTAGGCTAAGGACAACCAGTCACAAAGAGCCAGCTAGGTTTTAAATGACAGCCAATAAATAACGCCCTCACTTCATTTCAGCACTTTCTCTATAAAGTGTCGGTTCTACTCTCATTCAGTGGAGCGGTCCTAACGGCTTCCAGGTGCTGCTACCTTACTGGAATGGATTTTTGATCAAATAAACTCTTAAAAGTTTGAATGTGCCTCCGTTTATATTTTAGAAGTCCTATCACCAGAAAAACAAGCCAAAGGGACCCCAAGGTTCCCCAGGAACCCCGAGCGATCAGGCGGAGTTACCTGCGGAGTTGCTGCGTCCTCGCGGCCTGCGGAAGTCATGGGAACGTCCCCTCCCTTCGGATCCCGGTCCTCGTTTAGCAGCTTTGCGTCGGAAGCTTTCACACTTTGACAAAAGTATGAACTTTTTCTGAAAACTGGGGCTTGAAACTGGCTGGAGTTGGCTTAGGTCTAACTTAGAAACCGGACTAGTTCCAGGGTCGGACTTAGAAAGTCCAACTTAGAAAGCAGTCCGGGTTCTGGTTCTGACCGGACTTGGGTCAGACTGGTTCCGGCCTCAGACGAGGTCTGACTAAAAGTGGACTGGACCCACGTGACACCTCTGGGGACTAAAATTTTATTTTAAGCCTGAACAGCAGGTGAGTACCAAAGATGATCTTGAATCACAGTTGTCACAGCGGAGACCTGGTAACCGAGAAACTCGTAACCGTGTCCATTTACGAGCAGCCCCTCAGGAAAAGGACTAGGTCCAGCATCTCTGTGAAGGGTAGGGGGAGGGTTCTTTTTCCTTCCCTGCAGTTTCTGGGGCCCAAGAGAGTCGCTGGGACACCCCACTCACTCTGCAGACCGCATCCCGGGCAAACTGGCGAAGCCCACGAAAGGTAAGAATCCTTACCAAGGCCTGCCCTCCTAAACCTCTGCCTGGGTGACTGAGAGAAGGTAAAATTTCATATTGTACCTTCCTTTCCAAATTCAGCTTGTCTGGCAAAAGGCATTTCTAAGAATTAGATCTTTGAATTGTGATTTATGGATTTCCATTTGGGTACCCATTGGTTGTCTTCTTTCTCTCTCAGAAACAGTTGTTACCTTCTGGTCGATCTTGTTTTGTGTCCTGAGATCTTGGTTTAGCAACTGGCAGATTGGGGGCCCCCTGAATATGGCTGGAAAGAAGTATGGTTTACACCCCGTTTGCTAGAATCCTACCAGCTTTCATCAGTTCTCGGGAATCATCAGAGTTTTTCTTTTTTTCAGTTATTTTTGAAACCATTTCTGAATCTTGGAAGGGTGAAAGCTTTTCACCCACTTTGCAGACCCTTCCTGTGTCCATGGAGTTGTTTAATACTGCTAGGAATATTTCCTGTTTCTCCTAGCTGACACTTGACAAAAATTTATTTATTTATTTATAGTAGTGCTGAGATCAGAAGTTGGCAAAATTACAAGCTGATATTCAACAGCCTGATAGGATTTTTCTTTTCTTTCTTTTCTTTTTTTCTTTTTTTTTTTTTGCATTCTACTCTGAGCTAAAATAAAATTAGGCACCCAGAGAGAAAGAAAAACTTTCTGAAGACAAATATATCTAAATCTAGAACATAGGAATCAGGAATCTTTCCAGCTTAGACTTCTATCATAGTTGAAGATTTTCTCCCTGATATAAAGAAGCAAACTGAAGAATAAGTAGCTAGATGGCAGATCATCCTAAGTAGCTTTCAGGTTGCAACTCAATTCCTTGAGAAATTTAAAAAAATAACTGCGCTGTTCTTGCATGCATGGGTGCTGTCGCTTCAGTAGTGTTGGACTCTTTCCAACCCCATGGACTGCAGCCAGCCAGGCTCCTCTGTCCATGGAATTCTCCAGGCAAGAATACTAGAGTGGATTGCCATTTCCTCCTCCAGGGGATCCTTTCTTGACCCAGAGATTGAACTGTGTAGTCTGTTACATCTCCTACATTGACAGGCAAGTCCTTTACTACTAGCGCCAACTGCACTCTTCTTAAGAATCAAGTTTTTACAAGAACAGAAATCCAGCTCTAGGAATAGTTCAAAGCCCTTCTATCTTTTTTTACCAATCCCCAACCCTGTCATCTTAAAAAGCTTGTAGGTACTATTAAAATTCTGGATTTAGGTAACAAAGGTCCTTGGGGGAACTCAAATTCCTTCCCAGTGCTTTTGAGATGTAAATGTTTTACCCAAATTTCTTTAGGAACTGAGAGTCATCTGTTATCAGAAGAAAAAAAGAAAAAGGAAAAGCTATTTGAAAACTAGGTAAATGAAAAATATTAAAAAGCTCCACAAATGCTAGTAAAACATTAAAGGCATCTAAGCAGTTATATGTAAGTTATGCCATCTGCCAGAACACAATCTATATTCCACTGTTCTTTTATAAACTAGTCAGCTTTGCATTATCGTGCCCATCTTATGGCTAAAATTTTAAAATGAAAGCTATAAGATCTCTGTTTGCTTTCTGTCTGTATGTTTATGTATGTTATGGATGTATGATATTATGTGTGTCTTAAAAGTTCAATCTAAGATTCATTATGAGAAGTTCTGCAAGGGTGATTTTTATAAAGCCTTATATGGTCAATCACTATTCTTGCTGCACTTATATAAATAATTAGGCCAAGTTTAATGATATTCAACTTATTCTTCAAACAAATTAGTCTTACTGTGATCATATTTGATTAAAATGAGGGTGCTTAAACTGAGGTAAAAAACTATGTTTCAATAGAAAATTGTAAAAACAACTTGTGGATGTCAGATTCTAGTCCATTCTAGTCTGTTCATTGTCTTTGAGGTTTTGTTATGTATCTATAAATTGAACCGGATCCTGAATTCTACTCTACTCAAATATCTGGCTAAAACTCCAGGCTTGAGACACAGGTACAATTCATATGGCACATAATTATGGATGAAGTTAATTTTGTGGTAACTCTCAAAGTAGAGTACGGGTGGTTTTACCAATGGATGGAAGGTAACAATGTCCAAATGAAAACCTTAGGCAAGCAGGCATTCTGTGGGGTTGAAAAAAAGAACAAGTGACGGTGACAATGGTATAGGAAGCAAGGAAGGAAAGAGAAGTTCCCAAAGTGAGTTTCAGGTCAGTTCAGTAGCTCAGTTGTGTCCAACTCTTTACAACTCCATGGACTGCAGCACGCCAGGCCTCCCTGTCCATCACCAACTCCCAGAACTTACTCAAACTCATGTCCATCGAGTCGGTGATGCCATCCAACCATCTCATCCTCTGTCATCCCTTTCTCCTCTCACCTTCAATCTTTCCCAGCATCAGGGTCTTTTCCAGTGAGTCAGTTTTTCCAATCAGGTGGCCAAAGTATTGGAGCTTCAGCTTCAGCATCAGTCCTTCCAATGAATATTCAGGACTGATTTCCTTTAGGATTGACTGTTTGGAACTCTTTGCAGTCCAAAGGACTCTCAAGAGTCTTCTCCAACACCACAGTTCAAAAACATCAATTCTTTGGTGCTCAGCTTTCTTTGTAGTCCAACTCTTATATCCATACATGACCACTGGAAAAACCATAGCTTTGACTAGACAGACCTTTGTTGGCAAAGTAATGTCTCTACTTTTTAATATGCTGTCTAGGTTGGTCATAACTTTCCTTCCAAGGAGTAAGCATCTTTTAGTTTCATGGCTGCAGTCACCATCTGCAGTGATTTGGGAGCCCAAAAAAATAAAGTCTGTCACAGTTTCCATTGTTTCCCCATCTATTTCCCATGAAGTGATGGGACCAGATGCCATGATCTTAGTTTTCTGAATGTTGAGTTTTAAGCCAACTTTTTCACTCTCCTCTTTCACTGAAGCACAAGCTGGAATCAAGATGGTCAGGATCAGTAACCTCAGTATCAGTAACCTCAGATACGCAGATGACACCACCCTTATGGCAGAAAGCGAAGAAGAACTAAAGAGCCTCTTGATGCAAGTGAAAGTGAGTTTGGGACAAAATAACTCACTGAGACTGAAGAGAAGCCAAGGATAAGTTAGAAAAGACCTTTAAATTTGGGGACTAAGAACCCAACCACAAAATTTAAAAGAGAGATTTCTATGGAGAGGTGTAGGTGGAAATTAAATTGCTTAAACAGTAAAGAAAGGTGTGAGTCATGTTATCAGGCATTTTGGTGGTGAAAAGGAAATAAAACAATTATCCCAGCCATGATGTTATTTAATCTCAATAAAGTCTATAGCAATACTTATCCAAATCTGTTTCCTATACCCCGGACTCTTCTCATTTGACTCTATCCTAAACACCTCATTTTAGGAATATTTCCAATGCAAAGATCAAATAGTAACTTCCTTTTTCAAACATACTGACAACTTCATTGTGTAGTTTAAATTATATAAAATTCTTCACACTTGGCTTCATGGTCCTTCAACATATAACATAAATAGTATAATTTCCCATTTATTCTCTGCTGTTCCCCAACACATACTCTATGCTACACCAGAGTTGTAATATTTGTTATTCTGCAAATATCCCTGAACTTTCAAGTTACTATTCATTCCTGGTCTTTCTTCCCCTTAGTTTTGAGTAAGACTTCCACATCCATGTTCTACATTCTTATATATGCTTTCACTCTTCCCCAAGTGGTGCGTTCTTTATCTAACCTTTCCTGATTGCTGCAGACTATGTTCCCCCTAAATTCATATGTTGAAGCCCTAATCTCTGGTGTATTTGGAGGTAATAGGGTCTTTGCGTGCATGCATGCTAGGTCACTTCAGTTCTGTCTTACTCTTTGCGACCCTATGGACCAAAGCCCTCCAGGCTCCTCTGTCCATGGGATTCTCCAGGCAAGAATACTGGAGTGGGTTGTCATGCCCTCCTCCAGGAGATCTTCCCAACCCAGGGATTGAATCCACATCTCTTAACATCTCCTGCATTGGCAGGCAGATTCTTTACTACTAGTGCCTTCTGGGAAGCCCCTAATAGGGTCTTTAGGAGGTTATTAAGGTTAAATGTAATCATAAAGACAGGGTCCATATCCAAACTTATACATACTGGCGGTATAAGAAAAGAAAGAGAGAGATTTCTGCAAGTACTCAGAGGAAAGACCATGTGAGTTCAAAGAGGAGACCTGCAAAAAAGAAGAACTCTCATCAGAAAGCCAATTCCACATAAACTTCATCTTGGATTTTCAGCCCCAAAACTGTGAGAAAATGCATTTCTGTTGTTTAAGCCACCCATTCTATGATATTTTGTTTTGGCAACCTGACTTGACTAATACATTGATCCAAAATGAGATATCATTGCATCCTCCCCACACCATGTATAGAATTCATTTTTGCCTAACTCTAGAGCACTATATTTTTATAGCTATCTTGTCACAGATAACAGGATAAAATTTTTGGATGAGAAGAAATACATTTGGTTTTGTAAACCCCATGTATTCTATATCCTGCACATTCACTGTAACAATTAATATACTGAATTATAATTATAAAAATTCTATAATTGGAACAAAGCCAGATTTTACTAATAGAATTACCTGTCTGTATGTATTGACAAAGTAGTCACCTCTCTGAGAATTTAAGACTGAATTTGCAACCCTAATTTTCTGAAAATACTATTGTTATAGCCACGCTTTCCGGGAAACAGACTCACTCAGAAGGACAATGCAGATAGTGGAGTGCAGTTTATTACACCGGCGGGCCCAAGGCAGAGTCTCCTCTTAGCCAAGGACCCCGTCCAGCATTTGTGAAAATCTTTTATACCCCATGCGTACGTGTCCAGACCCACCACCTACCCCATGTGTACGTGTCCAAACAGTCAATAATCAATAAGCCCGCAGTTACATTCCAAATAGTTAATAACCGATAAGCCTGTGCTTATATTCTGATAGATAGTGTCCGGAGGCAGGGGTGATTAGTGTCTGTTTTCTCTTAGGCAATGAGTAGCCTGGATGTGATCTTCAAGATTCCCCTGTCTGGAGGAGGTCTTATCCTTCCATTGTGTCCCCACAGGCACTAAGCAGAGAGTTCAGAGTCCGCTGGAGAGGCAGCCGAGCACGGCCAGCACGGACAGGCCTGAGATGGAGTCCAGGCCCTGTGAATTCCTTCTTCACTATAATATCTTTGCATTGCATTATTGTACAGATATATCTGAAAATCTATACAGCTATTAAAAACAAACAGCAAACCAATGTATATATAGTTGTGTGAAACTGGAGAAGTCACTTTCACCCTGAACCACATCTTACAGACCTTAAAATGAAAGTAGATAGAATATGACTCCCAGTGCTCCCAATTATTATCACCTATGGGTCTGTGGATTTGAGGTGAATAAAGGAGTAACAACCAATTCATGATGTTTTCATTGTAGCAATGTCTTCAAGCTTTGACCTTATCAATAGAGTCCTGAGGGCACTTTAATTTGCTACTGTGTTGACTGTGGGGAGAAATTATTCGCAACACTGTGAGATTTAAGGAGAACAAGAAGTAAATAAAAGTATCTTCAAATTACACTAATCATGGTCCTAGTATTTACTCCTAGAATTTGCTGGAGAAGGCAATGGCAACCCACTCCAGTACTCTTGCCTGGAAAATCCCATAGATGGAGGAGCCTGGTAGGCTGCAGTCCATGGGGTCCCTAAGAGTCGGGCAAGACTGAGCAACTTCACTTTCACTTTTCACTTTCATGCATTGGAGAAGGAAATGGCAACCCACTCCAGTGTTCTTGCCTGGAGAATCCCAGGGACAGAGGAGCCTGGTGGGCTGCCATCTACGGGGTCGCACAGAGTCGGACACGACTGAAGTGACTTAGCAGCAGCAGCAGTATTTGCTAGTGCTTTGCTTTGGATGCTTTCCTACACTCTTGTATCTTTACAAAAATTCTATCACATTAGTACAAGGACTTCATTTGGAAAGGAGACAGATAAAGTTCATAAGTATTGGAATTAAATTTCTCAAGATTTTATATATATAATAATTATAGTATATATAATTATTGTTGTTGTTCAGTCGCTAAGTTGTGTCCAACTCCTTGCGACCGCATGAGCTCCAGCATGCCAGGCTTCCCTTTCCTTCACCATCTCCCTGAGGTTGCTCAAACTCCTGTCGGTGATCCTATCTAACCATCTCTTCCTCTATTGTCCCTTTCTCCTCCTGCCCTCAATCTTTCCCAGCATCAGGGTCTTTTCCAATGAGTCAGCTGTTTGCATCAGGTTGCCAAAATATTGGAGATTCAGCTTCAGCATCAGTCCTTCCAGTGAAGGACTTTGATTTGCTTTAGGATTGACTGGTTTGATCTCCATGCTGTCCAAGGGACTCTCAAGAGTTTTCTCCAGCACCACAATTTGAAAGCATCAGTTCTTTGGCACTCAGCCTTCTTCTTTATGGTCCAACTCTCACGTCCATACACGACTACGAAGAAAACCATAGCTTTGACTAGATGGACCTATGTTGGCAAAGTGATGTCACCGCTCGATGTATACAATATACTGTTAGTCCTTTAATGGACCGGAACCTGGTGGTCCGGACAGTAAGAGAAAGAGGCTGACATCCCCTGGTTTACGTAGAAAGCCAACAGAGTCCTGTTCTCAGGGCTCGCACTGCTGCACGTAGGCACCGGGCGCCCTCTCGAGTGGGTGAAGGCACAGTGCACCTTCTCAAGAGGGTCTTAGAAGCCCAGGCAAGAAAGTGAGCTCAGCGGGCCTCCACGCTCCAAGGAATTAGCCAGAAAGAGAGAGAGAGAGAGAGAGAGAAAAGAAAGAAAGAAGGAAAGACACGGGGACCAAAGCTCTGATGGAGCAAAGGTGTTTTAATCAACATGGCGTGGGCATATATACTGTAGTTATTCTCAGCAAAGATAAAGATTAAAATTCCAGACTTACAAAACATAAGACGATCCCTATCAAAGAGAGAATCGCAAACAATCACCTTTTACCATATGGCTCATAAAAAGGAAGAGGGTGCTTACCACCGTAATGAGAAATGCCTGAATTCCTCAGCCCCGGGAAAGGCGTGCCTCTCCTCTTAATTCCTGAATATTCAGGAATCAATAAGGGCCAGAGGGTTCCTGACAAATCCAAAACAGCACACAGGAAGCCTCTTGTTAAATTCTTCCTGACAATATACAAAGTATAATTTAAAATACATATAATTATTATACATTGTATGTTTATTATACAACATAATGATATGAATATGTGTTTAGATATTACTACATCATATATAATATATCAATAAATTTTATATAGTTGTAATAATATATAATTTATGATGTAGCATATATACAGTTAGGGATAGGATCAGCACACTAAAGCCTGTGCTGTTTCCAACATTCTATGCTAACAGCTTTAAAACCACATTTTTTAAATTTTAAAATTATAAAGAAATTAGAGAAAAGATGATTGAAAGCACAAGTTATTATGAGCCCTCACTTATGTTATAATGAAAAGTAGAAAGAAAAATACAAAATAAAATGTCTCTTGCTAGACTGTGCATTAAAATTTCTTATCTTAGGTTTGCTCTTTTCATTTTGGTTTTTTGAAATGTGTGGTATATTTACACAGAAGGAATAAACTGAATGCCACATATCTTTAAACTTGAAACCTGACATATTATATTGAATTTCATTTGCTTTTAAGTGTTGTGCAGTATGAGTCCTGTTCATCAAATTGTGAAATTCAATATTTTTTTTTTCTTCCAGGTAATGGAAAATGCTTAAATAAATGACATTTTGGTCCACTATATTACATTTGGTGGTGGATCATAGATAAGAGTGGAAAAAAGCAAAAAGCTAAAGCATTTACTTTTTAAAAAAATAAGACTGCTACTATTTTTATTCTCTGTAACCTCCAAGGGTTTGTTTGGTTTTGTTTTTTCTTTTTTTTTTTACAAAATTAAAAAAAAATTTCTTGTGCTACACACATTAAGTTGGCTATTTTAAGATGACAAGCATTTTACATATTAGACATTTAACATAACTAAAAGCCAACACTTTAGAAAACGGGACTGCGGGGGTTGCTTACCAATTAAAACTTGTTGCAGGAAATTGAGTGGCAACAGTTGGCCGAGATTAGCTCACAGCATAAAGCCAAGAGGAGCCTGTCGGTCCTGCCGGCTCCTTCCTGCTACCTCTGTTCCCGCCATATTGTAGTCTCTCATTTTTAACTCTTTTGCAACTTCCCACACTCCTACTTACCATGCAAGAACCAATCTATTGAACCCTCCCTGTATCTTTCCAACTCCTCAATCCTTCCTTTAATTAACTACTTCATTCTGACCAACTCCTCTTCATGGGCCTCCAGCCACCTGGATGATAATAGTAAGCCCCTTTCTGCGGTTGATCCCATGGGCATCTTCAACCACAAAATTAGAGAACTCTTGATGATCACATGGAGTTTTGACAATTCTGACATTTCATAGATGTTAAATTTGTCAATCTATATTTAATTCCTCTTACTGTCTAAAACTTTGAAAGTACAGTGGTATATATGCCAAAATGTATTTTATTCTGAAGACAAATAATGTCTGTCACCATCACACAGGTGATGAGAAGGTAGCCCAGAAGGGAAAGTCCGTTCTCACCAGGCTAGGCCTGGCCTCCTTCATCTCTTGCCCACATTTCTGCAGTTTCCTCATCTCTCTGTCTCCAAGCTCATCATTCTTCAACTCATCCTCAACACGATTGCCACAAAGGTCTTCCTAAAATACCCTCAGTTGAGGCTGATTTCAAGGTCTAGTACTTCATGCTTTATTATTATCTATAAAATACAGGTCTGTCAAAACAAGATGTTCAAGACTCTCCCATGATCAAATAACAAATTGTTTGCTAAACTATTCCTACTAGTCTCCTATAAGAAATCTCCATACTTCTGGTCTTTTAGCAAACATTGAAAATATTTTTCCAAGCCCTCAAGATTTTATTGCATAAATAACCATTCTCCTTTTCTACACCTACTTTTCCTTCCAACCAATCCCCACACTGATGAGGGTTGAAAAAGTGAAAGTGTAAGTTTCCCAGTCATGTCTGACTCTGCGAGCCCATGGATGTTAGCCCCCTAGGCTCTTCTGGCCATGGAATTCTCTTGGCAAGAATACTGGAGTCAGTATCCATTCCCTTTTCCAGGGGATCATCCTGACCCAGAGATCAAACCCAGGTCTCCTGCATTGCAGGCAGATTTTTTACCATCTGAGCCACCAGGGAAGCCCGTGATGAACATTAGGACCACACAGTTTAGTGATGTCTCTCTTGTCAAACCCCCTGTTCACTTATCATCTGTCTTGCTTATTTGGCTTGTACTAATGCTATCTCATAATACAGATTTTTATATAAATATATTGTTCTCTTTGGGGACATAAGTTTGTTGAGGGTAGAGAAAACTCCCAATAAATTTATGTCAATTGTTAAAACAATTAAGGTGACTCAAGCAAGTATACAAATAATTTGGAGATCAGATTCAAAATAATCAAATGATCACCTGACTGACACTTAGTGTTGACACTTTATTTATGGAAGATGTTAGATTGCAGGGATTTTTTTTTTTTAAATGGGTAGGAAATATACTGTTGTGTGAAAATTGTATAAATCTTAATTATGTTGAATTGGTTAATGGTGCTCTTTGGATCTACTGTATTCTTCTACTTTTCTGTGTATTCATTCTATTAATTTTTGAGAGTTTGATATTGAAACTCCAACTAAAAATCTTAATTTATCTACTTAAAAAATAATGATGTAATCTTAATAATATACAGGCAAAATATTTCAAAAAATACAACTTATGCTATATAATGAAAAAATTAGTACTGTACCTTATATTTCACTTTAACTTTTAGTATACATACAAAAGTCTCTATCAGTGGTATGTATCCCCTTGAGATACAAGGAATCTGGAACAACATTTAAATAAAGGAGAAAGGAAATTAGAAATCCTTCTGAGACATGTCTTCAATAAATTATCCATGCAAACTGTTGAGATTCTGCCAGGTGCTCAGAAATAAAATACTAAATCTTGCATCCTAGGAGAGTAGACCCACGTCAACACTTCAGTTGTTTTAGTCTGAGATTTCACATTGCTTAATATCTTTAGAATCGACTCTCATTAAGATAGTGCTCAAGAGTCCAAATTGTCAGGGTCTTGCAACCATTTCAGTGTGTAAGCTATGTCATTTCTTATAAGATCCTATAGATGCGGGTAGTTCTAATATCCATGGTAGTAAGGTAGTGTGAAGTGGGGAGAATTTAGCCCTGAAACAACATCTACCCATTTATGAAATGAGTCTTCAAATGTAATCATTGAGAATTTTGACAAGGTGAGGTCTTGTTTTTCAGAAAGAAGTCAAGGGTAAAAATGGTGGAGGAATATGGTAGGTGGTTTTCTCCAGCAAGGAAGATTTAAGATTTGGGAGGGTTCCCAGTTTTCAGTCTGACTTATGTCTACCTACATCCCCCTTCTCAACATTTTGAGTCCCATTTTGAGCCACCAAGGCTCCTAATGCCCAAGTAGAGACCTGGCGATGTGTGTGGATCTGAATGGAAGACGTGCAACAGTTCCAGGTAGGCCCTGAACCCGAGGCTCCAGAACAACTTCCCTGCAGCGATATGAGTTAGAAGAGAACCCAGAATATACTAAATACCACGCGCTAGCAACTCTATTACATACAAATGGGATAGACTCAAGAGCAAACAACTATAGATCTGTGATTAAAACATAGATGAGTCAAAGGAGGGGAACAAAGAAGCCAAATGTAACAATAATATTTACTAAGGCATATACTTAACTCTAGGCTTTCCAGGTGGTTCAGTGGTAAAGAATCCACCTGCAGAGCAGGAAACACAGGTCGAGAAGATCCCCTGGCAGGACATGGCAACCCAGTCCAGTACTCTTGCCTGGGAAATCCCATGGACAGAGGAGCCTGGCAGGCAACAGTCATGGGGTCACAAAGAGTCAGACACAACTTGGTGACTAAACAGCAACCACAACAGTCAACAACAGTACGTAACTGTATGGAAAAACAGTCGGGAAAAGTATAAATAACGTAAAGAAAAACTATGTAGGAATGAAGTGAAACTATACATTTTCCTAAATTAGTTACTAATAATAAGCCTAGAATCTACCTTGAATATTTAATGCAGACTCAAAACATTAGTTAATCCTAACAGCTGACTGAACATATTAAGAAAAAATAAAAAAGGATGATTAATACCATAACCTATAATACACAGAGAAAGATGGATTTAAAATAAGTTATATATCCCAAATACTTTAGCTTATAAAGCCTAAAGATGAAAAGTAAGGAAGTTAATTTTATCTTGAGAAGTTAGAAGAACAATTTTGAAAAAACAAAGGAAGGACATCCCCAGTGGTCCAGTGGTTACGACTCTCAGGGGGCACAAGTTCAATCCCTGGTTGGGGAATTAAGATCCCATATGCTATATGGAGTGGCCAAAAAGTAAATTAATTAAAATTTTAAAAATAATTTTAAAAAATAAACTAGGAATAGAAAATTTAAAAAGATAAAAGCTAATACAAACCAAAATATAAACAAAAGCTATTCAAAAAACTAAATAAATCTGACATATGATGCTTTGAAAAGATTAATAAGAGATTAACTCCATGAAGAATTAACAAGGCAAAAAGATAGTGATCTTAAAGGGCAAGATCAGTAATGAACTAGGAATTGGAAGAGTACATATAAAAGAAAGTAGGGGGATTAGAGACAAATACTCTGCACTATATGGTAGTCAGTTTGAAAATTGAGGAAAAAAATATATCTTAGCAAAATACAAGTTACCAGAGTCAAGTTTAAAAAACAGGAGAAACTGAATAAGCCTGTTACAACTGCCAAAATTGTGACTTTTTAGAGCTTTTCCATTGAAAAGGGCACTAGGAACAAATGGATTCACAAATGAGTTTCTGTCTCCTAAAGAGCAGATAATTCCAATATTGTTTACAATATTCCAGGCTATGGGAAAAACTAAACTAAAAACTTCTAATTTGTTTTATGATTATAACATACCACAAACCTGACAAAAGCAATGCCAAAGACTAATGTGACATAAGAGTAGACACGCAGCTATAACAAAAATATTAGTGGAAACATACAAGAATTACAAAAATACATATTCAGTGCCTTATCAGGTCTGCAGGATTTGTTCAATGTTGGAAACTGTTTAGGACATTTTACCACAGCAACACATTAAAGAAGAAAAACCATACATATGAATAAATACAGTACATGATGAAAAAAATTCCATGCCTGTTAATAAAATCTCTATCTAGAACAGGAAAAATTTTGTTCAAAATTAATAGAATTCTTGCAACATTTTGTTGCTACAGAGACTTGCATTTCATTAAATAAAATAAATGTTGCCCCTGGAAGTAAAGGCACTTGATTATAAAAGAACCCTGAGGCTTTTAACTTTATTTCAATGTCACTTTAAAATATTAAAGATGGAGCATTAATTAAACATAGTGAAATAAGATTTAAATATTAACTTGCAGACAACCAAGAGTTGTGCTTAAAGGAGAATGAGAATTAAAAACTTGGGATTGCTTGGGGGAGCTTAATTCACACTCTAGTATGTACATTAAGACAGTATTTTCCTCAAATAGGTAGGAGTTATGCAGTTATTTCTGAAAAAAAATATATAGTGCAAGAGGCAAATGTTTTCCATGAAAATGTGTAGATCTGAGGTTTTTTTCACTTCCTCATTTAATATTTTGTATTAATAGATATAGGATGGGGCAAATGCAGTGGTAGTCATTTAATATCAGAGAATGTTTCCCTGATTTGGACTTAGAGGCATTGTGTTTTGAATATAAACTATGGAGTTAAAAAGAAAAAATCAGGAAACTTCATCTCAGTTTGTTCCTGTATACTGTACTAACTAGAGTGAATGATGTCTTTTTTCCTTCAGGTCTTTGTAACTTCAAATCTAGAAAAAAAAAGTGCCTCAACTATTGGTTGGTAATCCTAGTTCAACATCTTTTTTTCAGCCCTATTTAAGCACTGTCAGTAAATGTCAGTTGAATTTAATGTTGCTTTGATATCACAAATTATACTCACTTTGAAAATACTTGCACATACACTTGCTGTGATGTAAGTATGTTAGAAGCCTATTTATAATCACAGAAAATTCATGGAATTGAAAAACCAAAATGTTAACTCACTTTTTCATGAAATAAAGAAAACAATTGATTAAACTGTTCAAAAGATACTATAACCAGGACAGTCTAACAAAATGAGATGGGAATATCACCCTTTTCCATTAAAAATAAATAAATCTTCCTAAAAACTTAACTTGTAAAATGTACGCTTCCAAATTGTATATCATCAGCATTATTCATCTCACTATGAAATCACTGTCTGCTCCTGAAAATAATTATCCAGTGGTACCGATTATACAGGCTTCCCCAGTGTCTCAGGAGGAAAAGTATCCACCTGCAAAGCAGGAGATGCAGGAGACACAGGTCCTACCCCTGGGTCGAGAGGATCCCCTGGAAAAGGAAATGGCAACCCAGTCCAGTGTTCTTGCTGGGAAGATCCCATGGCTGTGGAGCCTGGCTGGCTACGGTCCATACGGTCATAACGAGTCAGACACAAGTGAACACACACACACATAGACACACACACACCAATCATACATTCTTAGGGTCAGTGAATTAGATGTTATTAGAGATTATAAAAGCAGTCTTTTTCACAACATAATTTTTAAGGACAGAAATAGGGAATCTTTAGTTTCTGAAATCTTGATTTAACAACGATTTAAGGACTTGTGCTCAGCCCCAAACTTAAGAAGCAGGCACACTCTCCCTTCTCTGGAGAAATATACTGTCTACATAGATATAGACATAAAACTCAAAATTATATTGGGGTAAGCAGAGGAGAGTGATGTCAGAAAGAAGACAGAATAGATATTTTCAGCACTTATTTGTTAGAATTAATAAGTGATCTCAATAAAGTTGCAGGATACAAAATCAACATATAGAAATCAGTTGCACTTCTGTACACCGACAAACTAGCCAAAAAAGAAATTAAGAAAACCATCCCATTTACAGCAGAATCAAATAGAATAAAACACTCAGGAATACATTTAACCAAGGAGATGAAAGAGCTATATGCTGAAAGCTATTAAACATTGATAAAAGAAATTAAATAACATGCAAATAAATGGAAACATATCCTATGTTCATGGATATAAAGAAGTAACATTGCTAAAATGCTAATACTTGATTCTGAATTGCCAAAATAATATTAAGGGGGGAAAAAAAAAGCTGAAGGCATCATACTCCCTGACTTCAGAGTGTACTATAAAGCTACAGTAAACAACAGTTTGGTACTGGTGTAAAAACAGAGACACAGGTCAATGAAATGGATAAAGAACCCAGAAATAAACCCACACACTTATGGTCAATTAATCTATGACAAAGGAGACAAAAATATACAATGGGGAAAAGACATTCTCTTCAATAAGTGGTTCTGGGAAAATCAGACACATGTGAAAAAATGGAATTACATTTTCTCACATCATATACAAAAACAAACTCAAATGGATTAAAGATGTAAATGTAAGAGCTGAAACTATAAAACTCCTAGTAGAGAACATAAGCAGAGCACTCTTTGACGTAAGTTGTAGAAATGATTTTTTGAATCTGTCTCCTAAGACAAAAGAAATAAAAGCAAAAATAAGTAAATGGATCCTAATTAAACTTAAAAACTTTTGCACAGCAATAGAAACCGTCAACAAAATAAAAACCTACTGAATGAGAGAATATATTTGCAAATAATGTGACTGATAAGAGGTTAACATCCAAAATGTACAAACAACTCATACAACTCAATATCAAACCAAACAACAAACAACCCGATTAAAAAATGGACAGAAAAGAAGGAAACCTTGTCATTTACAATAACATGAATGAACCTATGAACCTGAAGGACATTATGGTAAGCAGAATAAACCGAAGCAAAAATTTAAACACCGAATGACCTAACAGTCAAACTCATGAGAGCAGAAAACTGAACAACAGTGGCTAGGGGCTGGAGGGTCGGGGAAATGTGGAGGTGTTGGTCAAAGGGTATCAAGTTTCAGTTAGGCAGAATGAATAAACTCTGGAGATCTGATGTCCAGGATGGTGACTCTACTTAGTAATACTGTACTGTATACTTGAAATTTGGTAAGAGAGTAGATCTTAAGTGTTTTCACCACCACCACAGTAACAAAAATAGTAACTATGTAAGGTGACAGATATGTTAATAACATGATAGTGGTAATCATTTCACAATGTAGACTTATAAAAAATTTCACATGTTAAACGTTAAGCATACACACTTTTATTTGTTCATAGTCACTAAACAAAACTAGGAAGAATTATACTGAGGAAAGATCTGTGGTATAAATTTGTATGGTATAGCTAGTATTAAAGGAGGTGTCCCAGGAGGGAACATTTGGGACAAAAATGAAAAAACAAAAGAAGAGAATTAGCAAAGTGGAAAAGCAGTCATTTCCGGCAGAAAGAAGAGCTCATTCAGAGACCCCACTGAGGGTGATGAGGATGAAGATGGTGGTAACAGAAATAGTAGAAGACAGGGAGGAAGTTCAACCCAAGTTAAGCGGCAATTGGTAAGGAGAGAAAAGTGTCGAGTCCAGCACTTTTTTACAGACGGAATTTATAAGACTTTCTACTGGTTGGGTAGTGGAAAGAAGCTTAAAGAAGAGTTCCTCTAAAATAACCAACCCTAAGAACTGTGGAAAATTCTGAAAGAGATGGGAATATCAGACCACCTGACCCACATCTTGAGAAACCTGTATGCAGGTCAGGAAGCAACAGTTAGAACTGGACATGGACCAACAGACTGGTTCCAAATAGGAAAAGGAGTATGTCAAGGCTGTATATTGTCACCCTGCTTATTTAACTTATATGCAGAGTACATCATGAGAAACGCTGGGCTGGATGAAGCACAAGCTGGAATCAAGATTGCCGGGAGAAATATCAATAACCTCAGATATGCAGATGACACCACCCTCATGGCAGAAAGTGAAGAAGAACTAAAAAGCCTCTTGATGAAAGTGAAAGAGGAGAGTAAAAAAGTTGGCTTAAAGCTCAACATTCAGAAAACTAAGATCATGGCATCTGGTCCCATCACTTCATGGGAAATAGATGGGGAAACAGTGGAGACAGTGTCAGACTTTATTTTTGGGGGCTCCAAAATCACTGCAGATGGTGATTGCAGCCATGAAATTAAAAGATGCTTACTCCTTAGAAGGAAAGTTATGACCAACCTAGATAGCATATTAAAAAGCAGAGACATCACTTTGTCAACAAAGGTCCATCTGGTCAGGGCTATGGTTTTTCCAGTGGTCATGTATGGATGTGAGAGTTGGACTATAAAGAAAGCTGAGAGCTGAAGAATTGATGCTTTTGAACTATGGTGTTGGAGAAGACTCTTGAGAGTCCCTTGGACTGCAAGGAGATCCAACCAGTCCATCCTAGAGGAGATCAGTCCTGGGTGTTCATTGGAGGGACTGATGTTGAAGCTGAAACTCCAATACTTTGGCCACCTAATGCGAAGAGCTGACTCATTGGAAAAGACCCTGATGCTGGGAAAGATTGAAGGTGGGAGGAGAAGGGGATGACAGAGGATGAGATGGTTGGATGGCATCACCAACTCAATGAACATGGGTTTGGGTGGACTCCGGGAGTTGGTGATGGACAGGGAGGCCTGGCGTGCTGCAGTTCATGGGGTCACAAAGAGTAGGACACAACTGAGTGACTTAAATGAACTGAACTGAAAAATTGATTACAGTGGGGTGTAAGTTGGTGCAGCCACTATAGAAAGCAGTATAGATCCTCAAAAAATTAAAAATAGAACTGCCATATGATCTAGCAGTTCACTCCTGGGTATATGAAGACAAGGAAGACACTAATTTGAAAAAAGTGTATATGCACCCTTATGTTTCTTACAGCATTATTTACAACAGCCAGGATAGGAAGCAACTTAAGTGTCCATCGACAGATGAATGAATAAAGAAGATTTGGCCTCTATCTGTCTACCTATCTATTATATATATATGGAATATTATTCAGCCATGCAAAGAATGAAATCCTGTATTTATGACAACATGGATTGACCTAGAGCGTATTATGCTAAGTGAACTAAACCAGAGAGAGAAAGACAAATATTCTGTTATCACTTATATGTGAACTCTAAAAAATAAAACAAACTTAACAGAACCGAAACGGTCACAGAGACAGAGAGCAAATGGTGGTTGTCAGAGAGGCAGGGGCAGGAGGAGGAGAGAAATAGGTGAGGGCGACTAAGAGGCCCAAACTTTCAGTTACAAAATCACTGAGTCACAGGTATGAAATGTGGAGTCTGGAAATGTAGTCAGTAATCACATGATACTTTTGTATGGTGACAGAGGGTAACTAGACTTAATATAATGATCATTTGGTAATGTATAGAAATACATTTCTTGTGTACCAGGAATTAACATAGTGTTAAAGGTCAGTTGTACTTCAAAAGTGAATAAACAAACATCCATAGAAAAAGAGATCAGATTTGTGACTACCAGAGGTGGAGGTGAGTAGAGGGGGGATTGAATGAAAGTCATTAAAAGGTACAAACTTCCAGTTATAACATTAATAAGTACTAGGGTTGTAATGCACGTGATAATTATAAATAACACTGTTATATGCAGTATGTGAAAGTTGTTAAGAGTAAATCCTAAGAGCTCTCATCACAAGGGAAAATTTTTTTTTGTATTTTCAAAATTTTTGTGTCTATATGAGATGATGAATGTTCACTAAACTTGCTGTGGTAAACATTTCATGACGTTAGTAAGCCAAATCATTATGTTGTACATCTTAAACTTATCCAGTGCTGTACATCAATTATATCTCAATAAAACTAGAAGGGAAAATTATCCTAGAAGATAAGACTTAAAAAAAAAAAAAAGCATAGTGCTATAGCAGTATAAGGATGTCCCATACCATATTGGAATATGCTTATTCTTTTTTTTAAAGATTTTTTTTTTTGTGGGCCATTTGTAAAGTCTTTCTTGAATTTGTTTTCCATTTTTCTCTTTTGGCTGTGAGGCTTAGATTCTCAGCTCCCTGAACAGGGACTGAACCTGCACCCTGTGCGCTAGGACGCAAAGTCTTAACCACTGAATCACCAGGGAAGTCCCTGGAATATATTCATTCTATAGAGTGCCCTTGAGCAAATTATCCAACACCTACAGACCTATCTGATCGTTTGAAAAATGGAAATAATGATTGCAAACTTTATGATCTGCTGAAGCGTGAAGATAGTGTGTGTAGCATCTAACACTACTCCGGCATTTAGTGTTAATTTATGAATGATAGGTACTGTGTGCATGATTAGTAGTTAGGATATGGCTGTGGCTGCTATTGAGAGATACCCTAAAGCCAGACCTGAAGTTGACCACATCATCTCAGATGCAGAAACTAGTCTCTCTTCTGAGCAGCTACCTGTACTGTGCTAAGCTGCTTCAGGCATGTCTGACTCTTTGCAACCCTGTGACCATAGCGCACCAGGCTCCTCTGTCCATGGGATTCTCCAGGCAAGAATACTGGGGTGGGTGGCCCTATCCTCCTCCAAGGGATCTTCCTGACCCAGGGATCGAACCTCTGTCGCTTGCATCTCCTGCATTGGCAGGCAGATTTTTTACCACTGCACCACCTGGGAAGACCAAGAATGTATTGTAGGATCCACCTATTTGATTAAACAGGAGCAGAAGTTTCTCTACCGCAATTATTCTTTCCCATTGTTAAGGAAATTTAAGACTGAATTCCCAAATATTTTTACCTCAAGCAAATGAGATTGAATGGTAATTGTATATTTCTCTTGCTAATTGTGCTTCTCAGACACTACATCAACCAGAGATATGAGAAAGGAAGATTATTTATTCAAAAATGTGTTAATTAGTACAGAGAGAAGAATAAGACCTGTGTATTATTTATACTCCCATGGCTAATATAACTTTGAATTAACTTCAAATATTTATGAACAGCTGAAATTAATGATGGCTATTTCACCAAAAAAGTCTTTAAGTTTAACAAAAGTCCTACAAGGATAATAAAATTATATAAATTGAAAATATGTGCATATATATTTAGTGAGCTGGGAACTGTGGTTTGATTCAGGATATACCCAAATCTAGAGTAATTTGATTTTTGACAGTAGAGTTCTCCTAAAAGTGATAACCAGCAATTAAACAGACAGGTTTCTATATTTCAGAGCAAGATTTTAAACATGAAAGCCCTAATATTATAGTTTAGAAAATCTTTATTTCATTTATAAAGAAAAATAAATATCTTGTTTTGAAAGTTTGAATGATCAAATACTTAAAAATACAATACAAACTAAGGATAACATCCTAAACAGATCCTTTCATTGCACCTCTTTCTTTTACATACAAAAAATCATCGTGTGCTATGTTATTTCACCTAGAAATGCCCTGGTTTTAAAATGTGTATGTTACTTTTAAGAAAAAAGTATGAAGGTATTATTTATAAAAGGAATACTTAATATTCAAAATTGACATTCCAAAGGTTAAAAATGGTAATCTTGTTATTCTTCTCCTTTCTACTGTTTCTCTATTAACATAAACTGAATGCTGTTTTCATACATAAACCTTTACATCTTCTAATGAAATGCCCAATTTTCATGTACTCCTTTGTTATTTCAGACATAAAGCTTCTAAGTGCACAGTGATTTACATAAAGGAAATTCTGCAACTCTCTTTGTTTCTAAAATTTTCTATAGTTACCCTCTGACATAAAACCATTTCATTTAGTGTGTGGCCTGTGGCAATAGCTAATAACTCAGCAGCGGTCTCGGCGAGGAGATGAAAAGCTCCCAGCAGTGTTGTAAGTTAGTGCAATAACATCGAGAGATGGGTGCGTAGAATTGCTTTCTGATTCTGCTGATGACAAGCCTGCACATGAGATTTCCCCATCATGTAACCTTAGCCTACAAAACTCCAGTAGTACATTGGCATCACTGTAAGATGTCAATAAAGTGTTTGTAATAATGATCATGAAAACCTTTTTCTTTAGAGTAATAATGTATCCCTTATTTTTTTCTAATTGGCTTTTCCTAATATTTTGGGGGGTATACTGTGAAGGCAAAATTGATTTTATTCATCTACATCTAATAACTTTTGAAGCTTCCTTTAACAATCCTTAGAAGCCTTGTTTTACAATCCATTAATTATAATTTAGTGTTTATATGCAACTATATCACTTTATACAAAAAAAATTAAAAGTAAAAACATGCTTGCTTTAAAATGAGAATTACAGGTAAAAATCAATATTAATGATATGCTCAACACCCTAACATGAATAGTGATAATACATTGTTATGCTAAAAATAATGTAGATAGTAATACACACAGACACAGATATATATAATGGTATACAAAGGTATACAATAGAATGTTACACAGCATTAAAAAATTTAGGGATATTAATGTCATGAAAAATGTTGACAGTGCAATATTAAGTGAAAAAATAAGCACTGTTAAAAGTAAGTGTTTATTTTTTATTTATTTATTTTTTAAAATAAGCACTGTTCAAAATAAACATGGCTTCCCAGGTAGCTCAGTTGGTAAAGCGTCTGCCTGCAATGCAGGAGACCTGGGTTCGATCCCTGGGTTGGGAAGATCCCCTGGAGAAGGAAATGGCAACCCACTCCAGTATTTTTGCCAGGAGAATTCCAGGGACCAAGGAGCCTGGTGGGTTACAGTCCATGGGATCACAAAGAGTCAGATACGACTGAGTGACTAACTTACACTTGCAAAGTAAACGTAATGATGTTTAATTAGGGGAGAATGGTAGTTTTACAGAGAAGCTGGGCAGAATTCACCTTAACCAAGTGCTCTACTGTAATAACACAAATCAAAATAAATGTCTCCTGATAGGATGTAGCAAGGAGAGCTTGGCATCCCTCCTCTGACCTACCTTCAAACCATTCATAACCTGGATCTTGTCATGATGAAACACCAGGCAAACCCAAATTGAGAAACACTCAAGAATCTGATGAGCCTGTAATTTTAAAGTAGCAAGATCAAGAAAATCAAAAGAAAGTTGAAGAAGTGTCACAAATTGAAGGCTGACAAAATGTAACTGACTAACACAACACAAGACTCTGGACGTGTATCCTTTTGCTATACAGAACAATATGGCAAAAAATGGCAAAACTTGAATGGCATCTGATGGCTAGACAGTAGTGATTATCTGTTAACTTCCTGATTTTGATGACTAAATCAAAATCGTGTAGGAAAATGCCCTCATTTACAGGAAACAGCATTCGTGTGGAGGGGTGATGGAGCATCACTTTGCCATCTACTTTAAGTTCTATTTGCTATTCTTGCAGTCTTTTCTTTCTAAGCTTGGGACTGATACAATCATACATAAAGTGTTGAAAAATTAATAATCATATACAATCTGGTTACTTGGATAACTGAGAAACAAAACCTGGCTAAATTTTCATCCTTCTGTTCAGAAGCTTGTTTTTCTATCAGGTATCCCTCATATGTACATATATAGATGAATATTTATATATTATACTTTATTGATTTATATTTATGTTTTGGAAAATAAACATTAACCACTCTGAACTATTGCAGGAGATGCAATAGATGCAGGTTCAATCCCTGGGTCAGGAAGATCCCCTGGAGAAGGGCATGGCAACCCCTTCCAGTACTCTTGCCTGGAGACCCATGGACGGAGGAGCCTGGCAGGCTATAGTCCATAGGGTCCCAGGAGTCAGACACAACTTAACCGACAACCCAACAAGCACACACATTCAGGTATGTGTATGCACTATGTCGTGTCTGACTCTTTGTGACCCCATGACTGTCCATGGGTCACCGTGCCTTCCTCCAGGGAATCATCCCAACTCAGGGATCAAACCCATGTTTCTTGCATTGGCAGGTAGGTTCTTTACCTCTAGCACCACCTGGGAAGCACCCCCCCGGCCCCATACCTGAATACTATCATTGTAAGGAGCCACTGCTTTGGTGGCCTTAAGAGAGCAAATCCAGGAAGAAGCCCTACATAAGTTAAGGCAGGACAAAAGCTAGTTTCAGTTTCTACAGAAATCGACTAGCGTCCGCTGGCATTTAAATCTTCACTAACATCAAATTTTGACTCCTGGAGGAAGAGTGGGACCTTTCTTCCCTCCGTTTTAATTTCCATTACCTGTCCTGCCTGATGGAAAATAAAGCATTCTTGTTCATTTGAGGAAAATCAACACTGTAATCTAGCCTACATTTCAGAAGATGGGAAGTCATATTTTCTTCTCTAAAGCTCGCTACATTTCTATAGTTTTCAACTATGAGCATACTCTATATTTACAATCATAAAAATGTTATTTAGAATATATTAACCATCCATTAAATCTGAACACACTATTCAATAAATGGTAGCTAATAGCTTTATAACTTATTCTACAACAGTAATTGCATTTTAAAATGTGTAACTGCTACCAAGCTCCGTGAATTAATCCAACTTGGTTATGGTGTATAATCTTTTAATATGCTGTCAGAATTAGTTTGATAGTATTTTGTTGAGGACTTTTGCGTCAATATAATCAGGGTTATTAGTCTGTATGAGTTTTTTTTTCCTTTTTTTCAGTGTCTGTGTCTGACTTTAGTATCAGGGTAATGCTGGCCTTACAGAATGAGCTTGGGATCATTCCCTCCTCTCCAGTATTATTTTTGAAGAGTTTCAGAAGGATTGGTATTAATTCTTTAAATGTCATAGTCTTCTCTAGGGAGGTCAAACTGACCCCGAACTTTTCTGTGCTGGGAAGTTTTTGATTACCAATTCAGTTTCTTTATGTTATTGGTATGCTCCAGTTTTTTATTTCTTCATGAGTATTTAGATAGATGGTGTGTTCTTAGGAATTTATTCATTTCCTCTCAATTGTCCAAGTTGCTGGCATATAATTGTTCATTATATATATTCTTTTCTGATTTTAGTTACTTGAGTCTTCTCCCTGTTT
Organism: Cervus elaphus; assembly: GCF_910594005.1. NCBI lineage: Eukaryota > Metazoa > Chordata > Mammalia > Artiodactyla > Cervidae > Cervus > Cervus elaphus. The sequence goes on along the minus strand of NC_057841.1, from coordinate 13,282,014 downwards.
TATTAGGTAGTCTAGCTAAGATTTTTTCAATTTTGTTGAACTTTTCAACAAATCAACTCAGTTTCATTGATTTTTTTCTATTCTCTATTTGATTTATTTCTGCTATAATCTTTATTTCCTTCTTTCTGTTAGCTCTGAGTTTAGTTTGTTCTTTTTCTGGTTTCTTGAGTTGAAAGTTAGTTTGTTGATTTAAGGTCTTTCTTCTTTTTTAATGTATACATTAAAGCTATCAGATTCTCTTTTAGCACTGCTGTGTGTACCCTGTGTTTTGTCCCTAAATAATCAATATTTGGTGCCTTTTAAAGTGAGTTTATTTATTCTCCCTTTTCAACACTGGATCCTCATCTTTGTGTGTGTTAGTATTTTTTGAGAGCCTTTTGTGTACCAACCACTGTGTTGTAGCTGGTGGATATCACAGACAAACCAAAGAGTAGTTATCACAGTATAATAAAGGCTATAAGGGAATTAGTGTATTGGTGATAATAGAACACATATTTTCAATTCTATCTCCTTTTTAGAACATTCCAGTCACCATAAACTAAATATGTTTTATGACTGGCCAGTGAAGGAGTCCCTGATTCCCTGAGGACTGAGCTACAAGAGCTTAGATCTATCAGGGTCCAACCCTAGAGTTAGGTACAGTTTCTCAAACTGCATAGCATTGGAGCATGATAGCAAGATTTCAGAAAGAACGCCATGATGTCAACCACAGGCTCCTCACACAAACCTGAATGGTTATGGTGGGAGGTAGAGGTATTTGAAGTAAGAGTAAAATGTTAAGAGATGTTGAGTGTGGCCAGAATGTAGAGTGTGAGATCATAAGTGTAAGTATAGGCATAGAAAGGAATTTTAAGAAGTCAGGATTTATCCTTGAGCAAAAGGAAGCTACTAAAGATTTGAAAGCTGAAAGATAATAGTAAAAAAGGAAGATAACTGTAGTTATAGTATAAAAATATCTTGGAAAGGTGTTCCACCTAGCTGAGCTCATGATGGTATATGGAGGGAATGGGTGTGTGGATGAAGAGATTGAAAGGGTTAAAAAGATTCTCTGGATCTGTGTAGTACAGCTAGGAAAATTATATCCATGAGTTAGAGAAATAGAAATATCAACTAGATTAAAGAAAAAAAAGTGAGCTAAAATTAGAAATACTGTGCTCCTTTGTCTATGGGACTTTAGGAGATAAATCAGAAGTCTAAGCAGGGATTTGGAAATTAGTAGCATGCAGAGGCAAATGGGGTTCCCTATGAGGAGTCAGAGGACCAGAGAGGGAACCCTAAGGAATACCAGTATTTAAGGGGTGGAGATAAAAAAAAGCGGCAGCAGAAACTGGAAGGGAGTAGCCAGCATGTGGGACACATGGAGAATGTGGCAGCAGAGAAGGTGAGGAAGAAATAAGAAAAAAAAAAAAGTCAAGAAACTACTATAAGTGACCATAAGAAAGGTATGGAAATTATCTTTGGGATTCAGAGTAGAGAAAAAGGGATTGCTAGCCATCTTGGGAAACTAACTGAACCTCCCTATGGCTGGTGACTGCAGTGGATTAACAAGGAGCATTCCTGACTTATGAACGACTCCATATCCATGAACTTGACAGTGAAGGCAGGTGTGAGTGAGGTCCAGATGGACAAATGCATATTTTCATTAAGATAAGAGAGACAAGCAAATAACTTCAGGAAATATAACAGCACATTTTGTAATCACGAAGTAGCGCAGAATATTCTAGCCACAAGGCACTAAACGCACTCTAAGAAACATACAATCAGACAGATCAGAATGAGTTAGTGTTCAGGATTTTACACCCCTTGTCTTCCACATGATCAATGTGACCTACTGTATTTTCACAAAGATAATTCTCCTCTCCATCCGGATTTCCTGCTCAGAACAGGTGCTTGCCAAGGAGCACTGCTGTGTTTCGACAGAAGCAGTGCCACACTCCTGAAAACAAAGAGCCCTGACCTCTGCGAATGTGAAAGAAGCCCCAAGGCCCAGCATAGCCCCAGTGGGCAGTGCTTTGCCCAACAAAATATGAGCAGTTTGATCTCCCAGCCCATCCTTCCTCAGAAAAAACTGCATCATAAATAACTACAAGGAATCCTTTCCCTTGGACAGAAAGAAAGCTCTGCAAGGGGTAAGGAAACCATTGCCTTTCCTTTTCTTTGAAGACAGTTGCATCACTTCCTGTCTCAGTCTTTATACATGGTACTAGGCATCTGTATCAATAGAACTAATAGTGAGCATCCTTAGATTATGCTGACACAATCCCAGAGCACTTTAGGTCAGAGAAAGAAACTTGCTCTGTAAGCTCTGAATAACCACTTGATTCCTCCACTCCCTTTCTGGGCTTCCCTGGTGGCTCAGATGATAAAGAATCTGCCTGCAATGCAGGAGACCCAGGTTTGATCCCTGCGTCAGGAAAATACCCTGGAGAGGAAAATGGCTACCTATTCCAGTATTCTTGCCTGGAGAATTCCACGGACTCCCTTTATAGTTCCACCCTCCATCTCCACAGGGTAATATCAACCCTCTTTGCCTCATGTTCAAGAAGTCAAGCTGCAGATTACCATCTGGTATTATTTTCTCTAGCCACGTGGAGGAATTACTCAAGCCATCTGGTCTATCTTGAACATGCATTCATGGAACGTGCCCTCCATTCTCCTTGCTCTATCCTCCCCAACCAACAAGTCCCACAGACTAACTCATACTCTCTTCTCTTAACACTCCATCCAGCGTCATTCTCCTCGCTGTGCCATGCTGTGCTAAGTCGCTCAGTCATGTCCAAGTCTTTGTGACCACAAAGACTGTAGCCCACCAGGCTCCTCAGTCCACGGGGATTCTCCAGGCAAGAATGCTAGAGTGGGTTGCCATGCCCTCCTCCAGGGGATCTTCCCAACCCAGGGATCAAACCCAGGTCTCCTGCATTGCAGGCAAATTCTTTACTGTCTGAGCCACCAGGGAAGCCCAAGAATACTGGAGTGAGTTCAGTTCAGTTGCTCAGTCATGTCCAACTCTTTGTGACCCCATGGACAGCAACATGCCAGGCTTCCCTGTCCATCAACTCCCAAAGCCTACTCAAATTCACTTTCATCACATCGGTGGTGCCATCTAACCGTCTCATTCTCTGTCGCCCCCTTCTCCTCCTGCCTTCAATCTTTCCCAGCCTCAGGATCTCTTCCAATGAGTCGGTTCTTCGCATCAGGTGGCTAAAGTATTGGCGTTTCAGTGGGTAGCATATCCCTTCTCTAGCAGATCTTTCCAACCCAGGAATCAAAGTGGATTCCTGCATTGCAGGCAGATTCTTTACCACCCGAGCTACAAGGGAAGTCACCTGCATTGCAGGCAGATTCTTTACCAGCCGAGTCACCTGCATTGCAGGCAAATTCTTTACCAGCTGAGCCACAAGGGAAGCCCTACCTTCTTTTAATTCCCTATAGTACAGTTTTTTATATCAACTTCATAAAAAGTTGAGGATCATATATAACTTACTATTCTATTTCAGTTATTTATTAAACATATATTTATTGAGGAGTTACTCGGAGCCATATAGTATCCATAAAACATTCTTGCCTTCTTGGAACTATGGCTTTAATGGGAAATAAAAGAACAAAGATATAATTGCTATTCAAATCCATATTTTTGGATGTGACCTCCTCCAACTAAACAGAAACTATATGGAAAACAATATGTTATACTAAGTATTTCACCCTTATGGCAGAAAGCGAAGAGGAACTAAAGAACCTCTTGATGAAAGTGAAATAGGAGAGTGAAAAAGTTGGCTTAAAGCTCAACATTCAGGAAACTAAGATTATGGCATCCAGTTCCATCACTTCATGGAAAATAGATGGGGAAACAATGGAAAGAGTGACAGACTATTTTATTGGGCTCAAAAATCACTGCAGATGGTGACTGCAGCCATGAAATGAAAAGACACTTGCTCCTTGGAAGAAAAGCTATGATCAACCTAGACAGCATATTAAAAAGCAGAGACATTACTTTGCCAACAAAGGTCCATCTAGTCAAAGCTATGGTTTTTCCAGTAGTCATGCATGGATGTGAGAGTTGAACCATAAAGAAAGCTGAATGCTGAAGAATTGATGCTTTTGAATTATGGTGTTGGAGAAGACTCTTGAGAGTCCCTTGGGCTACAAGATTAAACCAGTCAATCCTAAAGGAAATCAGTCTTGAATATTCATTGGAAGGACTGATGGTGAAGCTGAAGCTCTAATACTTTGGCCACCTGACTCAAGAATTGACTCATTGGAAAAGACCCTGGTGCTGGGAAAGATTGAAGGCAGGAAGAGAAGGGGACAACACAGGATAAGATGGTTGGATGGCATCACCAACTCAATGACATGAGTTTGAGCAAGCTCTGGGAGTTGATGATGGACAGGGAAGCCTGGTGTGCTGCAGTCCACGGGATCTTAAAGAGTTGGACACAACCGAGGGACTGAACTGATGTTGTGCTAAGTATAGCATGAATCTTGGAGTTGGATGCACCTAATTCAAGTCTCAACTCTCTGTGAAACAGGCTACAAGTCAATTAACTTCTCTGTGGCTACTTTATTAACCTGTGAAATGAAGTCATTACTATCTACTTTTTAGGTTTCTGGAGAGGCTTAACTAATGTAATATATGCAAAGTTTACTTCAGTTCAGTTGTTCATTTGCTCAGTCGTGTCTGACTCTTTGTGACCCCATGAACTGCAGCACGCCAGGCCTCCCTGTCCATCACCAACTCCCGGAGTTCACCCAAACCCATGTTCATCGAGTCAGTGATGCCATCCAACCATCTCATCCTCTGTCGACCCCTTCTCCTCCTGCCCTCAATCTTTCCCAGCATCAGGGTCTTTTCCAATGAGTCAGCTCTTCGCATTAGATGGCCAAAATATTGAAGTTTCAGCTTCAAAATCAGTCCTACCAATGAACACCCAGGACTGATCTCCTTTCGGATGGACTAGCTGGAACTCCTTGCAGTCCAAGGAACTCTCAAGAGTCTTCTCCAACACAACAGTTCAAAAGCACCAATTGTTTGGCACTCAGCTTTCTTTATAGTCCAACTCTCAGAAACTCAAGTAAGACGGTAGGCACTGAGAGAGGGCATCAGAGGGCAGACAGATTGAAACCACAATCACAGAAAACTAGCCAATCCAATCACAGGACCACAGCCTTGTCTAACTCAGTGAAACTAAGCCATGCCCTGCAGGGCCACCCAAGATGGACAGGTCATGGTGGAGAGGTCTAACAGAATGTGGTCCACTGGAGAAGGGAATGGCAAACCACTCCAGTATTCTTGCCTTGAGAACCCCATGAACAGTATGAAAAGGCAAAATGATAGGACACTGAAAGATGAACTCCCCAGGTCGGTAGGTGCCCAATATGCTACTAAAGATCAGTGGAGAAATAACTCCAGAAAGAATGAAGGGATGAAGTCAAAGCAAAAACCACACCCAGTTGTGGATGGGACTGGTGATAGAAGTAAGGTTTGATGCTGTAAAGAGCAATATTGCATGGGAACCTGGAATGTTAGGTCCATGAATCAAGGCAAATTGGAAGTGGTCAAATAGGAGATGACAAGAGTAAACATCGACATTCTAGGAGCCAGTGAACTAAGATGGACTGGAATGGGTGAATTTAACTCAGATGACCATTATATCTACTACTGTGGGCAGGAATCCCTTAGAAGAAATGGAGTTAGCCATCATGGTCAGCAAAAGAGTCTGAAATGCAGTACTTGGATGCAATCTCAAAACTGACAGAATGATCTCTGTTCATTTCCAAGGCAAACCATTCAATATCACGGTAATCCAAGTCGATGCCCCGACCTGTAATGCTGAAGAAGCTGAAGTTGAACAGTTCTATGAAGACCTACAAGACCTTCTAGAACTAACACTCAAAAAGGATGTCCTTTTCATTATAGGGGACTGGAATGCAAAGTTTACTTACACTGAGTAAGTAAACATTACTAAAGGAATTAAACATTACTGAAAGAAAGAATGAATCTTTTGATCTGTTTGAAATTATGAAGGTGATATATATGTATATATCACCTTCATTAAAACAAGACACTTCATTAGAACAAGTAAGTTAATTGTTGCTTCCAAAAACTAAATAGAGTACAAAAATATTATGGATAAAAAAAAGTTGTGATTAAAAAATCTAAAAAGAATAACAAATAGCTCTCATGCTGGTTTTTTATTGAGGGCTTACTGTGTGCCTGGCACTAGGCTGAGGAATTTGATATCACCTTATGTACCTTTCAAAACCAATCTGTGAATAAATTTACAGAGATCAAATTTAAGGCTTAGAAAGGCAAGTAACAAGGTTGATACATGTCAAATCCACTTGTCTTCACTTTACTGCCCAGGTACTAACCATAATGTAGCAAGAGATTTTTCAATATACGTGCAAGGATTTTCATAAACATACCAGAACAAACTGCACCAAATTTGCAACTCTGAATTATTGTTTTTGCATTCTCTGTGCTTAACTGAATGCTCCATACGTCTTTAATAAATAAAAGAATAAAGTTTTGTGTCTAGATAAATGTTCAATTCAAGGGAGTCCCGGAAAGTCGTTTGTGTATTTCAAGTATTCCAATGCTGTTTATTTTTCAAATCTCAGTGGACAATTTCTTCACAATCTGTGTGACTTTTTTATTTATTTGCATTTGGGAAACTGAGGCATTCTCATTTTTTAAAATGGATATGATTTCTGAAGGTGATGAAAATTTATTCAAGGCCAAAGCTGGAGAGAAAGCGTGCGAACATGTTGAGTATAGCTGTTATGGGATTACCGTGAAGTCACACAACAAACTCTCCCTCTAAGTGGAGTTCAGATAAAAGAGTTCTAGCAAATCCTCCTTTGTTCTGGTGCACATGGCCTCTCACTGCACTCGGCTGTTGGATAGATTTTGACTGATGCCAAAAAACTTGCTGAAGAAGGAGTACGACTTACCTCTATCTCGGTTTTCTGTCCCTCTAGGGGAAGTGCCTGATCGGCACCATGTGGAAACATTAGCAGATATATCTCAAGATAGCACCATCATCTGACACTATGAGTTATAACACTCCAAGTTTGCAGAGTGATTTATCGTTTTAACACATTCTGCAGTTAGTTAACTTTACCAGGCCTCAAAGGTACAGTTGCTGGTATTTTCACTTCATTTTTCCCTCATGCGCACAAGGATGTTTCACTCCCAAACTATTTTCGTCACATCGTTCTAATCTTAGAAGTAAGTAACTCTCTTTGTGGGCTTTTGCACTTGTTTTTGCTAACTCTACTCAGCTTTAGTCCCTATTTATGTTGTTTTCAACTTGATTTCAAGTTTAAAGTATTATAACATCAGAATCAGGACAGTTTGTTTTTCCTTGTGGAAGTCAGCACACCTCACAGTACCACCATACCAGAAGCAATGAGAAAAAAAGATAGATTAGTATGGTCACATAATTCAGAAATTAAAAAAAAAAAAAACTTCACACAGTAGTAAGTGATACAGACAAAGTTAAAAGATGACAAACTTTATATGATGTGTGGCTTGTGATACTTTGCACTTGTATAGTGGCTTATGGTTTACAGCAACATAAGTACATGATTGCTATTTAAATGAGTATCTTTTGACTCCCAACTAAACAGAACTCTGGGAGCCAATATATGAATATGTTAGGGCACGGGCTTTGGAGGGAAACGCACCAAACTCAAGTCTCAACTCTGTGTGCAATAGGCTGAGGCAACTAACTTCTCTGTGACCCAGGCTCTTGTCTTCTGAGAAGAAGGCTTTATTATCTATTTCTTAAGTTTTAATATAACCTAAATGGTATCACTTATCTTGGGATCTAAAAAGAAGTCAACTCACAAAAACAGAGAGTAGAAAACTGGTTGTGAGGGGGCATGGGTAAAGCAAGAAGCTGGTAAACGGGTACGGACTTTTGTTCATAAGATGAGTAAGTTCTGAGCCTCTGATGCACAACACAATGACTATAGCAGATAACATGGTACTGTTTAATTGAAATTTGCTGAGAGAGTAGGCTTTAAAAGTTCACACAGAAAACCGAGGAAACCAGAATTGAAAGAGATACGTGTACCCCAGTGTTCATCACAGCACTGTTTACAATAGCTAAGACATGGAAGCAACCTAGATGTCCATCAGCAGATGAATGGATAAGAAAGCTATGGTACATATGCACAATGGGATATTACTCAGCTATTAAAAAGAATGCATTTGAATCAGTTCTAATGAGGTGGATGAAACTGGAGCCTATTATACAGAGTGAAGTAAGTCAGAAAGAAAAACACCAATACAGTATAATAGTGCATATATATGGAATTTAGAAAGACGGTAACGATGACCCTATATGCAAGACAGCGAGAGACACAGATGTAAAGAACAGACTTTTGGACTCTGTGGGAGAGGGCAAGGGTGGGATGATGTGAGAGAATAGCATTGAAACATGTATATTACCATATGTGAAACAGATCACCAGTCCAGGTTGGATGCATGAGACAGGGCGCTCAGGGCTGGTGCACTGGGATGACCCAGAGGGATGGGATGGGGAGGGAGGAGGGAGGGGGGTTCAGGATGGGGAACACATGTATACCCATGGCTGATTCATGTCAATGTATGACAAAACCACAACAATATTGTAAAGTAATTAGCCTCCAATTAAAATAAATAAATTAATTTACAAAAATAAAAAATAAAAATAAAAAGCAGAGACATTACTTTGTTGTTGCCAACAACAACAAAAAAAAGTCCACACCACAAACAAAAGGAGATAGGGACCTCTCTGGCAATCCAGTGGTTAAGACTCTGCACTTCCAGTTTAGGGGGCACAGTTTCAATCCCTGGTTGGGAACTAAGATGCCACATGCTGCTTGCCATGGCAAAAAAAAAAAAGATAAATACGTGATGTACAATGTGTTAGTTAATTCCATGGAAGTACTTCTGTTATGACATTTCTCTGTATCAGATAATTATGTTGTAGACATAAATATCTTACCATTTTATTTGTCAGTTATCCCTCAATCAAGCTGGATAGATGGATAGACAGATGGATACACAAGCATCAGAAAGAATGATGATGGCAGGAATTAAAATATCAAAGATGCTAGAGTACATGAGCTATTTTTATTATTATTATTACTACCAAGAATAGTAAATAAACCATTCAGCCACTACTGGAGGTTGCCAGGATCCTGTATCATAACTCTAGTGATTAATAAAGGCATCCCATTGCAATTTCCTGTAGGTTATTTGTGTGACAAGTGACAAAGTTTATTCATATTATAGTTCCTTACTTGAAGAAAGCAAAAACCTGGGAACCCATGCTGAAAAGTCATTAGGATTTTATTTTGTGTTATTTGGAATATAAAGCAAAAAGCATCTGTCATTAAAGACACAAAAACCAGATTCCTAAAACACGGGAAATTTAAACAAGCAATTTGCAGATTTTATTCCCTCTCAGTGCCTGTATGCACTTGTGTTTTAAGAAAGACATACAGACCATACCAAACATGCTTAAGAGCAAGAGTGTTAACCTACTACTGCTGTGCTCCATGAGGAAGGAAAAACTATTCCAAGACGGTGTCAAAGTTGTCAGCCCCTACTTAGAGATCACCCCCACCAAAGCCCTGTAACTATAGCCTAGCAGGAAATTCATACGTTGAAATCCTACCCCCAGGTACCTTGGAACGTGGCAGTATTTGAAGATAGGGTTTTTGTAGAGGTAATTAAGGTAGGGTCACCGATGTTTGTTTGCTTTATTCCAATATGATTGGTGCCCTTATAAGAACAGGACTATTTGGATAAATATACAGATGGAGGGAAGCTGACGTGAAATCACAGAGGGAGCACAACCATCTTTAAAGCAGAGAAGGAGACCTGCAAGAAAGCGTTTCTCATGTCCCTAAGAAGCAATCAACCCTGCTGGCATCTTGATCTTAGACTTTGAGCCTCCAGAACTGTGGGAAAATAAACTTAGGTTGTTTAAGCCGCCCAGTCTGTGGCACTTACTTACGGCAGCCTTAGCAGAACAGTACAAGGGCTGAGTCACATCTTAGTCCAAAATTGCGATTTCTTCACAGCCACAACTGATGTCCGGAATATTGGTATTAATGCCTGGGACCTTGGGACAGCATCTACATGAAAGATAAAACTATATATTCATGTAGGGGCAATGAGGTACAGAAAATTACATAATTATAAAAAGTAGATGTAGATGCAGAAACACAGAAACCATTTAGTGATAAAACCACATTTTGCTATCTTCATATTTAGAAGGAAAAAAAAAGCAGAGTTAGTTACTACATGCATCAAAAGAAGGACTCTCATGCCATTTCTAAACAGAAGGCTCAACACACTGTAACTAAAATTAAATGGTACAAATATATATTTACTCCTGTAATTGCCCTTAAATGTCTTCTTCATTTCAGAAGCTCTAAGATGAGACTGGAGTGGGTCGTCTGAAATATATAATAGAGCAGACAAGGGTTGTGTGCCTTTCCCCAGTAGGCGAATATGTATTAGGAGGAAGCAATTGTTTGATGATGTGTGGGACACAACGGGATCTGTTTGTATTCTGCCCTTTGAAATAGTCCTTGTATATACATATTTTCATGCCATACAGCTCAAGGGCTGGTGATTATCTCTTTAAAGGAACTGCTAACCATTTCAGGAAATTGTTGAATATAATATCTGAAAATGATTTCAGAGTGTGAAAACATTTTATACACTTTGCAAATCAAATGTATTCGGCTGGAAGGGACTAGCTTATGTTGCTGGCTCTATTTTGCATGTTTTTAATAGTTAAGAGTCAGACGGTTTAATCTTTGGCTTCTCGGGTAGGATGCAGGTGCGCTGACACTGATACGCCTCAGTAAGCATCCTCCCATACCTTAGGTGAGTTTTCAAGTCTGCCACATGACTTGACATTTTCTGCTGATGGCAGACTGGTAAGAAAATTAATAGGTCTTTTCCCGTTAGGTATTTTCTGCTTCCAGTCACACCTAGAGTTAATGAATACAAAAAGTTCATCTGGAATTTATTCAAAAAGAAAGAAGAAAAGGGAAACAGTAAAACTGCAAGCAAAAATCTCTTACAAAATTGGGCTTGAAGCCAGTTTTAGAGTAATACTGTAATTTAGTTCATTTCGCTGACTAAGGAAAAACCCCAAGGAAACACAGACAGACGTGTACAGCCATTAGTGTGGGGTCACTGATTCTGTTGACAAGCACCCAAGTGACTTGATGGCCCTCATCACCTATCTATGAGATAGGACCTTGGGTCTGGACCCTATTTGCCTATAAATTATATTGTTTAAAAATACACAGTTTCAGGGGATGAATGAGAAATCTGCACCCTCCTCTCATTTTACTCTGAACTTAAAACTGCTCTAAAAATTGTCTTAAAATTGTGTTTTAAAAACACATTTCTGCTATATAAAAGATATTGTTAGTAGAATGAAAATACAAGCCATAGACTGGGAGAAAAAGTTTTCAAAACATATTTATAATAAAGGACCAATATCCAAAATAGACAAAGAAATCATAAAACTCAATGACAAGAAAATGAACAACTCAGTTTAAAAATGAACAACAAATTTGAACAGACACCCCACCAAAGAAGATATACAGATGGCAAATAAGTATATGAAAAGATCCTCAATGTTATGTCATTAGCAATTTGCATATTAAAACAACAGTGAATTACTACTGCACATCTGTCAGAGCAGCTAACATCCAAAACATTAACACCAAATGCTGGCCAGGATGTGGAACAATAGAAATGCTAACTCATTGCTCCTGGGAAAGTTTGAAAGACAATTTGATAGTTTCTTGCAGAACTAAATATACTTTAACCATATGATCCAGCAACTGGCTTATGTTACCCAAGTTGGTTGAAAATTTATGTCCACTCAAAAACCTGTACTAAAATTTTACAGCAACTTTATTTGTAATTGCCAGTTTGAAAGCAACCAAGATGTCCTTAATCTCAGTGATGAAGGTGAGTGGGTTAACAAGCTTGGGTATATCCAGACAATGGGATATTCAACAACAAAAAGAAATGAGCTGCCCAGCCATGAAAGAACAAACCATAAAATATGGAGGATACTAAATGCACATTGCGAAGTGAAAGAAGCCTATCTGAAAATGCAACATACTGTATGATTTCATTTATATGACATTCTAAAAAAGGCAAAACTATGAAGGCAAATAAAATCAATGGGTTGCCAGGGATTTGAGGAAATTTGGGCCTGGGGGAATGAATAGGTACAGCATGGGATTTTTAAGGCAGTGTAACTATCTCTATGATACTGTAATGAAATACTTTTTAAGATTGGGACTGAAAACAAGTGTCATGTTCTTTGTGGGAAATTAAAGAAAGTGAAATAGGAGAGTGAAAAAGTTGGCTTAAAGCTCAACATTCAGAAAACTAAGATCATGGCATCCGGTCCCATTGCTTCATGGGAAATAGATGGGGAAACAGTGGAAAGAGTGGCTGACTTTATTTTTCTGGGCTCCAAAATCACTGCAGATGGTGACTGCAGCCATGAAACTAAAAGATGCTTACTCCTTGGAAGGAAAGTTATGACCAACCTAGACAGCATATTAAAAAGCAAAGACATTACTTTGCCAACAAAAGTCCATCTAGTCAAGGCTATGGTTTTTCCAGTGGTCATGTATGGATGTGAGAGTTGGACTATAAAGAAAGCTGAGCGCCAAAGAATTGGTGCTTTTGAACTGTGGTGCTGGAGAAGACTCTTGAGAGTCCCTTGGACTGCAAGGAGATCCAACCAGTCCATTCTAAAGGAGATCAGTCCTGGGTGTTCATTGGAAGGACTGATGTTGAAGCTGAAACTCCAATACTTTGGCCACCTAATGCGAAGAGCTGACTCATTGGAAAAGACCCTGATGCTTGGAGGGATTGAGGGCAGGCGGAGAAGGGGACAACAGAGGATGAGATGCCTGGATGGCATCATTGACTCGATGGACATAGGTTTGGGTAAACTCCAGGAGTTGGTGATGGACAGGGAGCCCTGGCGTGCTGCGGTTGATGTGGTCGCAAAGAGTCCGACACAACTGAGCGACTGAACTGAACTGAAATGATGTCAACTGGGTTTTGTGCCTAGATTCCTATCCATTTTTATTTAGGAGGGCTCAGCAATAATGGCACTCAGGAAAGAAGGGAATGTCTCTTGTTTTCTAACCACTTTCATGTTTCAGCTTTTTCATTTAATACTGTTAGAAAACAATGGCAAAAACCTTCTAATAAAATATTTATATAAGGATACAATGCTTTTAGCTGTGGTTATCTTCATGAGCACTGAGGGAAGGGGAAAATAATTTTACTTTAACTCCTGCATAATATTCGCTTACTCATTTGGACATTTATGAAGTTTCAGGCACTTATGTGCCACATCCTTAGGAAACATCATTATGAACTCTCATCCTCTCTCCTCTTCTTTTCTATGACCTTTTTAATTAAATATTTTCCTTCTTTTCCTTTTCTAATTTTCAACCTAATTAAACTCAGCAAGAATTACTTAAATAGCTACTATATTACCAGATCCCATGCTAGGTATTATAAGTAATACAAAGGCATATACAACTATATCTTTATCCTCAAGTGGAATACAATATTGCAGGAAGACAAATACACACATGTATCATCTAAAAATATAATAAATAATGGTAAGTTCACCCACTTACTATTCCCCCACTTACTATTAGAGGTAAAACAAAGTGATATGAAAGCAATCATGTATATGAGTTACATGATGAAGAGTGAAAATCACTGAGCAGGTGGCATAGAAACTGAACAAAGTGTTTTAAAAAATAGTTAAGGTTAAGAAAAGGGTTAAGAAATTTCAGGAAGCAAAAAGGAAATCATTAATGGGATAACTTTTACTTTGTCATGATGTAATCCTTTAAATGCGTAACTGAATTTACATCTTTGTTTAGAATTAAGCGTGGACTGTATTTTTTACTATTAATTTTGCCATTGGTTCACTTTTGGGATTAGAGATAGGCCAGCAAACAAACCAGACTGAGAAAATTTCTAACTTTTTCTATCATCAAGAAGACTAAATAACACTGGAATTTATTTTACTTGAAAGTTTGATAAAGCTTTCTCTTTAAGTTACTAACCAATTTCCATAATTTTAGATCAAACTAGAATACTTTTAAAGTATCTTCCTATTTTTGGCTGCTTAAACTTGACATTTTATTCTGTTTTTGGTACTTTGCATTTTCTTAGAAATTATCCACTCGATCTAAAATTATAAAATTCAAATATATTAATAAAATAGTCAAGATAAAGATTCTCCAATCCTTTTTTCCCCCCAGATAACCATATATTTAATTAACATCTTTCTCTTACCAAGCATTGCATTTCCTCTCCTAACACCAATTATTTTTAAGGTCTTTATTTTTCTTTTTGGCTCAGTTCATTATTTGAATTTTGTAATTGTCTATTTTCTGTTTCATTCATTTCTGCTTCTCTCCCTATTAATTTAGACATTATACTTTCTTAGGATTTATTCTTGTGCATTTGTTACTTTGTTAAATTGAATACTTACTTTATATACTTTCATCCTCCCTTTCCAAAAACTGTGTTTAAAACTGGACAGTTTCTTCTCAGTTTCAGTTTGATCACACTTTATAATTTCTTCTAGTCCTATCTCTGTTGTCTGTAATTAAGTAGCTTGGAGTTTTTAATGTGATAAACTATAAGACAGTATCTTTAGAAAAACATTTTAAATATAGCACATCATGCTTAGTTGCTCGGTTGTGTCCGACTCTTTGCACCAGGCTCCCCTGTTCTTCACTATCTCCTGGAGTTTCCTCAAATTCACATTCACTGAGTCGGTGATGCCATCTAAACATCTCATCCTCTGTTGCCCTGTTCTCCTGCCTTCAATCTTTCAATCTTTCCCAGCATCAAGGTCTTTTCCAATGAGTTTATTCTTCTCATTAGGTGCCCTAAGTATTGGAGCTTCAGCTTCAGCATCAGTCCTTTCAGTGAATATTCAGGGTTGATTTCCTTTAGGATGGACTGGTTTGATCTCCTTGCAGGCCACGGGACTCTCAAGAGTCTTCTCCAGCACATTAATCAAAAGCATCAATTCTTTGGCACTCAGCCTTCTTTATGGTCCAACTCTCACATCCAGACATGACTACTGGAAAAAAAACATAGCTTTGACTATACCAACCTTTGTTGGAAAAGTGATGTCTCTGCTTTTTAGTATGCTGTCTAACTTTGTCATAGCTTTCCTTCCAAGGAGCAAGCATCTTTTATTTACATGGCTATAGTCACTGTCCACAGTGATTTTGGAGCCCAAGAAAATAAAATCTGTCACTGTCTCTTTTTCCCCTTCTATTTGCCATGAAGTGATAGGACCAGATGCCATGATCTTATGTTTATGAATGTTGAGCCAGCTTTTCACTCTTCTCTATCACCCTCATCAAGAGACTTTTTAGTTCCTCTTCACTTTCTGCCATTAGAATGGTATCATCTGCATATCTAAGGTTGTTGATATTACAGAGTCAGTTTCTGTGATTGTTCCATCAATTTTTGAAAATGATATTCAGTCTCTTTTAGATGTTTATTTTTATGGATGCTTAAACTTCTTAATTGCATGATTTAAATCCATAGTATCCTTAATTCTCAACTCAGTCTATCCATTGCCCAGAAACTACTTAAAGTTTCCCAGCCTGATCACATTGTTTTCATATTCTTATATTTTCATCATTTTCTACTTCAGACATTTCAAACTTGTAATTCACATAAACATTGATGATTTTATACTCTCTTGTTAGATTTTATATTCTGTCAATATGAAATATCTCTCTGGACTTTTAAATGCTTTTAATATAAAACCCTATGTTATGAAATAATATTGCTAAATCTGATATTTTAAAGTATGTAAGTATTTTAAGAGTAGTTTTTCTTCTCTATTTTTCTCTTTCTCATCCTTGCTCCCTCACTCTCTCACTCTGTCTTTTATCCTTTTCATAAAATAATAAAACCTGTGGCAAAATTATGCTAATGGAAAATGAAATTAATTTCATTTTTTTTAAAGTTTACCAAAATATCTTTTCTATCTTAAATTTAAAATATTCTTGTAGAAATCTAGATCATGAATCTGTATTTTATCCAAGCATTATGATTTCAGAAGAATTGTAGCTATGATTCAAAGCCTCCTTTCTAAAATAAAGGTCATCTGACAGAAAATTACCTAGTTATCTTATACTTGATCTCTCTTTCCTGATCAGACTCCAAGGTCCAAATCTGTCAAATCCAAATTTGTGTAGAAAACAGGCACACAAATCTTAATATTGCAAAGGCAAAGTAAGCATGTATGAAAAGGAAAAAAAAAGTTGATCATTTTAAAGATTCAAGCCTTATTTTTAAAAAATAATGGGAAAGGAACTGAAATGTCAAGACAAAAAACAACAGACTCATAACTGCAGACAGAGAGCACTGTGTGGGGCTGGCTTCCTCTCTCAGGAGGGTTTGCTGCCCTCTGTCGGTCTCTACAGAAATAGAATTTAAAAAAATACAAAGCTTTTAAAAACCAAAATTAAAAGGGTTTGATTGTAAAATATTTCCAAGGCAAATTTACGTGGTATATAAAGTAACCCTTTTAGTGGGATCCATGAGGCTCTAGAGCCACCCCATCTCTGGTTCCCGTGGAGAAGGCAGGTGTGAGGGGTCCCACCATGTGCATCGTCTTGCTTTCTTACCTGATTTCACCCACAGACCAGACTGCCTAATGATGACAACCATCTGTACTCTGCACAAATTAGACTGTGTGATAGAAATTCTCTACAAAATTGCACCAGAAAAGCACCTCATCTTGAAAGGTGATTAAATAACTTATAGGACATACAAAGAGCTGTATGAGAAATAGAGATGCAGCAAGTAAAAGAGAAGTTAATAAAGGCAGAGTCAGGACTGACACAAAAAGAGATGAGAACACCAACAAGAAAATACAATTTAAAGAAAAAGAAGAGTTCTCCACTCTCTTTACAGTTCACATGTTGAACAAGCATAAATCTTCATAGTATTTTTTTGGATCTATCTCCTAAGGCAAAAGAAATAAAGGAAAAACTAAACAAATGGGATCTAATTAAACTTAAAAGCTTTTGCACAACTAAGGAAACCATCAACAAAATGAAAAGACAGCCTACTGAATGGGAGGAAATATTTTCAAATGATACAATAGGTTAATAGCCAAAATATATAAACAGTTCATACAATTCAATATCAAAAAACCTAGTCAAAAACTGGGTAAAAGACCTGAATAAATATTTTTCCAAAGAAAAGATACAGATGGTTAACAGCACATAAAAAGATACTCAATATTTCTAATCATCAGAGAAATGCAAGTCAAAGCCACGATAAGATATCACCTCACCTCTCTCAAGATGGCTGTCATCTAAAAGACTACTAATAACAAATATTGGAGAGGATGTAGAGTTGATAGGAATGTATACTGTTGTGGCCACTATGGAAAACTACAGAGGTTCTGCAAAAAGCTAAAAATAGAACTACCGTATGATCCAACAGTTTCACTCCTGAACATGTATCTGAAGAAAATGAAATCACTAATTCAAAAAGATACATGCACCCAGGGTTCATAGCAGCATTGCTTATAGTAGCCAAGACATGAAAGCAAACTGAATGTCCATCAGCAGATTGATGGGAAAACACATGTGGGACATGTATGTAATAGGCTATTACTCAGCCATACAAGAGAAGCAAAATTTGCCATTTGCAACAACATGGATGAACTTGGAGGGCATTATGCTAACTGAAATAAGTCAGACAGAGAAAGACAAATGCTATGTATTATCACTTATATGTGAAATCTTAAAAAAAAAGAATGAACACAAGAAAACAGATACAAACTCAGATACAGAAAACTAGTGATTAGCAGAAGGGAGAAGGAAACAGGAAGGAGCAAGATAGGGGTGTGGGGTTAAGAGATACAAACTACTATGTATAAAATAAATAAGCTACGAGGATGTATTATACAGCACAAGGGAGTATAGTCAATATTTTATCAAAGCTTTAAGTGGAGGATAATCTATAAAATTCCTGAATCAGAGACTTCCCTGGTGGTTCAGTTGTTAAGGGGACATGGTTTTGATTCCTGGTCAGGAAACGGAGAGCCCACATGCCGCTGGTCAGCTCAGCCTGCGTGGCGACCACTGAGTCCACGCCCCACAAGCAGAGGTCACACAAGGAAGGTCGAGAGTGCTGCAATGCAACTCTGATGCAACGAAATAAGTAAATAATTTTTTTTTAAGTTGACTCACTCTGTTGTGCATGTGAAACTAATAAAATGTTGTAAATCAACCATACTTCAACTTTAAAAAGTAAGTAACTTTTCTAAAATAAATTTTTGAATTTTCATCTTAAAAGAGGAGAAAATGGTAAAGAATAACATTCTAGTACATATACATAACTGATGTTGGGGTGGAGGTAGAAAAAAAAATTTTTATGAGAAGGAAAAAATCAGGTATCTCAGACTGTTCCTCTGAACTGCCAATGTCAGCAAAGTTTTGAAGTAAAAGAAAGTGTGAAGAGAGAGTTTTATTCCTACTCATTTTTTTTCTCTAAATGCATTAAGGAAATAGATATTCATTTTCAAGCACATATAACTCATGGAACATAGGACCCATGAGCTCTTCTTGAAAAGAAAGATCTATTTTAAGGTGAAATCAAGTCAACCCAGAGCAGATATAAAACAAAGAACTCAGGAAAGGAAATCTGTGGTAAATGGATTGGGGGTGAGCATTAAATTGATTTACATATAAAACCATAACTAAACAACTCTTGCAACTATGGTTACAGAACAGAATGTAAAAATTATAAAGTTTATTAAAAAGTAAAATGCAGCAAAATCAATAGTTTAGGAGACTGAATGTGGGAGGAAGTAGAAGTACATTGATTACCCCATTTTTCATAAGGAGACAGTAGACTTGTCTCTAGTCATTAATTGACTCTAACCTCCTCCAACTTTGTTCATAGCCTTTGTTCTTAAATTGAGAGGAATTGCTTAGAAAATAATCTCTCCTAAAATAAATCATTTTCCTGACTTTCATCTATTCCTTCAGATCCATATGGAAATTCAGGAGAAATAATTTTATACTTACAGTTTAAAACTGTATATATGAAAGTTCTTATCGCATTTTTAAAAAATAATTGTTTAAAAGAAGTTAATATTTATCCTTAAATTTGTTATTCATCCCAAAGAAAACCACATAATAGTGAAGGAAGAATCTCAGGGCTTCTAGAAACCTTTTCAGTTTTTTACGGTGTCCATTTTCATGAAAAGGCAATCATTGCTGAACCAGAAGATTACCTTTTAGGAAAGAAAAGGAATCTGCAGCATTAACCCCTACACAATGGTGTGTTGACCTGTTACTGACAGCCGGGTCTAATATGATAAACGTAAGTCATTCTCGACTATCCTTTTTTTATCATTGTCTCTTTGACATTTTGCTGCACTCAGTGACACTTATACCAACTGTTTACTACTCAACAATATAATTATCTGGTAGAGCATGAAACTAATTGATATGGTTTTTTTTTTCCTAATCTATTACTGCCAGAGACTAGAACTTTAATATTTCCATGATGATAACAGTATAGTTTTATTTAACATAAGCATCTAGGAATTTTCCTAACCAGGAAAAGGACCAATGCATGACCATTCCTATGTCATCAGTTTGACTCTGGAGCACATACCTGAAGACTTGAAAGAAAAACAAGACATGCTAACTCCTTGACTCAGGGGTTTGGCTTGTAGACAGCACCCTGAGAAGGGCAAACTATTCCTGGACATATCAGAGCCCATATTTCTCAGCCCTCTTTCCTGTTTCCTTTTTTATCTTTAATTTTCACTAACATTCTATATTTTACTTACTTATTTATTGTCTGTCTTCCCCACCAGTACATACATTCAATGATAGAGGACTTTATTACTGTACTCCCAGATCCTAGCAATGTGACCATGACATATTTGGAGCTCACTAAATAGTTGCTGAATAAATAAATTGAATGCATGAATCTGCAAGTTATAACCATATGTTATGTGTTACCTGCCATAAAGATATATTTTAGAAGGAAGGTATTATTTCCTGGAGTTACCATGTTAGCTATGTTAAGAATGTGGCTTAAAATTTTAAGAATGCACCTTAAATTTTTTGCATGCAAGTGCTTGCAAAAAATGGTATTTGTGGACTTTAATTGATTCCAGTATTGAAATGACTACAAAGAACTAGACTTTGTGCCAGGACATGTGATCTAGCAACCAAAATTTATACTATTCATTGGAAGTATACATTGGACAGATACAGTGATTTTCAGTGTTATTTTAAACGAAGATCTTTGTAATTCTCATTACCCTATCTCAGAATATGTAGAAGTATTAGAAAGTTTATCTTAAATTCTTCAGTAGAAATCAAATTACAGATTCTTCTATTAATACCATAGTTGTTCCTAAACCATAATAAGTAGTCACATCTTAAGTACAGACAGACTCGTGTTCAAGTTCCAGTAGCTCAATTTGTTAAAGTGGTTAGCTTACCAGAACTGACGGTCACACAGTGGACATTTAGATTTTGGAGAATCACCTAGTCACCAAAACACATTTATAAACTGTAAAATAGAGCGTGTAGAGATGTCTCGTGGTTAGCCACACCAATTCGTTTCTCGTTTTGGTATGTAGTCAGATTATTTTTTTCTAACCCTAAAATAGATCAGGACTGTAGAACTGGTCCTCATCAGTTGTCTGAGCATAAACTGCATTGGCAACCAAGGAGTCCTCTTGTTTAAGATGGCGTAGCACAGGACAGCAAAGTCTCCCACAATCGGGGCTCCTGACTCATTATGTAGAGCAGAGCTTTCCATCTGCTGACCCAAGCTGCTTTTGTACTATAAGCAAGAGATAAAACTCAGTGTGTTAAGCCAGTGGGAGCTTGTATTTAACCTTTTAGTCTGTTATTGAGTCATAATAAAAATCTTGAATAATATATTTATAATAATGGTATTTACCTCATAATATCATTGAGTGAATGTCTGATACATTTAAAGCAACAAGCTCAGTGTCTGCATAGTCCTTTTAAAATTTTATGATTTATAATTATCATTATTGTTATTGCTAACTCTTTATTCACTTAATCCTTTAAAGTGGGCTCAAGAAGATAAGGGAAGAGAGGAGAGATGTGATTAAATGAGGAAATCAATTTTTAAATGAATAAAAGAAAATTAAGCTGGTCATAACATTTGTAGGGATGAAGATGACATACAGAACTTAAGCTCTGCACCCACAGTATTAGCTTACGTTTCATTAGGTTAGACAAGTCTTCCAAGAAGAGTGAAGCAATACAAGTGGCAGAAACAATGTATGAAACTGTTTCAAAAAGTAACTCAACTTATCAGCTCTAGTTAAAGGGGCTACAAGGAAATGAAAGCACCAACCCCCTCCCCTCTCCCACATGGACTATAGGCTGGAAATAAAATTCAGGGACTCTATTATGTAGAAATACAGAAACTTATTCAGAAATCTATGTGGAAAAGCACACATTCTAGAACAGTAAAGCAATCTTGAAATGGAAGAATGAAGTGGGAGGAATCTCTGCTCCCAATGCCATGGTTTACAATTTAGCTACAGTGATCAAGACAGTGTAGTATTGACAGATTCAGAGGCCAATGAAACAGAATAGAGAATCAAGAGACAGATCCACCAAATGCACCCAAATGATTTTTGACAAAGACGCAACAGCAATTCAACAAAGAATAGTCTTTTCAGTAAATGGTGCTGCTGCAATTGGACATCCATAGGCAAAAAAAGAAAAAGAAAATTACCTAGACCAACATCTCACATTTTATTTTAAAACTAATTTAAAATAAATCCTGGACAAATGTATAATTATAAGACTTTCAAAAAAAAAATGGAGAAAACTTCACGATTTAGGACTAGGCAGAAAGATCTTAGACTTGATACCCAAAGCACAATAAGCAAGGAAAAACTGTAAAGCTGTATCTAATTTGGATTTTAAACTTTTGCTCAGTGAAGGGCCCTGTTAGGAAGATAGACCAGTTACACGCTTCCCAGATGACACTAGTGGTAAAGAATCTGCCTGCCAGCGCAGGAGATGCAAGAGACACTGGTTCGTTCCCTGCGTCGGGAAGATCCCTCGGAGAAGGAAATGCCAACCCGCCCCAGAGAAATAAAACTACAAAAAGTGTGAAAATGATTCAGCTGGTTATATTATGGGATAAGCCTTGATATTTGCTATTTCTACAGAAAATTAGTGGAAGTATTTTTCTTAGCATTTTAGTTAAGGCTTTTACAATTCTTTCTACCAACTGTCAAGGACAAATAGCCTACCCATGTGTATCAACCATATTACATTGGAACATAAAAATACCGTGATTTTCTAACCAAGAATTTGTGTTTAATAGCTGAGACTGATTTTTAGGTGAAACAAACAGAACTATCTACTAACTTGATCACAGAATAACTATGCTGTTACATGGTATGTCAGCAGGAACTGACTTCATTGGAAAAGGCCATTCCATGCCTGATAAAAATGTCATTTTGGTCACATCTGGAGAAATATGGTAATCTGTAAATTTTACCGTTCCAGAGAGCTGGTCTCATCGAAATGCAGGAAAGGGACCAACTGGTCCCGTGCCCTGAGCCTTGTTACTGTGTTCCCATTCCTCAGATGGAGCCGACTGATGCTGTAGGCCAGAACTGCTTTCACCTTCCTCTGGATGCCCCACACTCTGAACGTTTGTGCCCTTCCCCCATCCCCATTCAAGCGTTGAAATCCTAAGTCTAGAGCTGATGGGCATTAGGAGGTGGGGCCTTTTGGGAGGAGTCAAGGTCGTAAGAGGAGAGTCCTCATGAGTGTCCTCCATGGAGATCCCGTGCCTCTCCCCAGGGGTTGTCTTTCTTAATAGTCTGTTTCCTTTTGGTCTCAGTAGAACACCCTAAGCTGGCTACGAACTGGAGAGGAACTGGAAGGTAGCTGAACTCACCCGGAGTTTACTCACTCATAACCAAATTCATAATTTTAAATACAGCTGGTCACCGAAGGTCAGCACACGGGCCTGATATCGTATCTGCTCTTTCAAGAGGATCTGTGCAGAGCTACCCTTTTATTTAAGAAATATTGCTCAGCATGGCTTAGAGATAATAAACTTTACTGGGGAGCCACAGGGGCTGATTTGTCCCCGGAAACCTGCTCTTTCAAAGTTTTGCTGTGTTTTATTGGAAAGTCACTGAGTTGGTACTTGTTCCTCCAGATATAATCTTTCTCTAAATAACCACCCAACAATGTGTGGTTATAGATGACTGACAGGATGTAATGAGAACATTTGTTTGCTCAACCACTGAACTTTTTTGTTCCTAAGAAAGAAATATAAAACTAAATAATTCATATAACATTACCAACTCCCACAGTATTGATTATCATCATTGTCATCAATTTGCTGCCCCTCCAGCCATCCCAGCAGGTTATTATTTACAGATTGTGGTATTATTTGCTGCCAGGATTCCATTTTTAAAAATGAGTATAAACAACAGGAGGAAATTCTGGGCACCCCAGAGAGTTCCTTTCCTCTTGAAAATAACATAAGCTGTACCTCTGATTTTTAATTAATCAGATGTCAAGAGCTGATCCTAAAATTTCAAGTAGGATCAAAATGAGCAGCAAATGATAAGACCAAAATAATTGCAAGGAGTAAAGAATGGAAGTTATTAGAATGCATTTCTTTATGATTTAAGACCAATGAATAGAAATCAAATTTTGATCATTTTTATTGACAAAAGGCTACAATTAAATGATATATTTATCAATTAGATTATAAGATAACAACAGTCTGTTTTATTATAAGGTCCAGCTCCTGGATGTGGAGAGAAAAATATAAAATATGGCAAGCTATTAAAAATTACTTATCATTTATTACCAATGAGGAGATTTTTAGTTAAATATTAAAGAATTACCTTGAAGCATTTCCTTTCCCCTTCAGAAGGCTGAGAGTATTCTATTTATCTTATTTCAGTAGCCACGTTAGTAACAAGCTATGTGACATGCAGAACGGGTAGCTAGGGAAAAAACACTATTATGTCAAAGTGCAAAGCATACCCTCTGCGCTGTATACAAAAAGAGGGCTGGGGGGGAGGTCCTTTCTACTCTAAAAATGCTTAGTTAATAAACATTTTTGATAAGTTGTCTCCTCTAAGTCACACAAGCAACCAGAATAATAGCAATTTATAGTTCTAGATTTTCTTGGTGCTGGGTCTATCTGTAAACGTAAGCTTTTCACAGTTTGTTCTGGCATTCGTGATAAGTATTTTCTTACCTTCAAAATTATCACCAAGGTACACTTTCAACAGTGTGAACAAAAACAGTTTAAAGAGATCATGAAAACAGTGCCCCAAAAACAACAACAAACCCCAAAGCAATCTTCAACCCCCATTCATGTGCCTGAAAGTGGGCACAGGTGTAAGTCAGGGAAGCTGTATTGATTTCTGTGCTTCAATAGCTGAAGAATTACCTTATAGTCTTAACCACCTTGATTATATAATTTTCCCACATATGTTTCCCTCAAAACTGAGAGGGGCCCCTAATGTATAAATCTTTAAAAATTCGTAATACCAAACAAAGCATTTAATGTGTAGGGGATGATAAAGTCTACTTGAATTCAATCTACCCAACTTATTCATTATACAGACTTTTAAAATAAAATAACTGAAATTGTTTATTTTTTTTCTATGCATTTTCATCAACGTGGCCCAAACACATACAAACACACAACCCACATCCTCTTTTTATAGCCCTCTGATATACTTTGAATTCAACTACTTATGCCCATTTGGCTTTCAAAGAATGAAATACATTCTGAATTGCTTCACAAATTACAGTCACTGCCCTCCTCCTCCCCACCAGCAAGCTTTGCCTAACCACTTGGTATTCTTATAGTGCTTTGGATTTGCCAAGGGTTTTAAAATACTTTTTATTCTCTAGGCTATCATATTCTTGAGGAGTAACCATATTTCAAACGTACTTTATTACCTTATAGTTGCTTCTAGTCTTCCTGGTGGCTCAGATGGTAAAGAATCTGCCTGCAATGTGCAAGACCGAGATTCGATCCCTGGGTCGGGAAGATCCCTTGGAGAAGGAAATGGAAACCCACTCCAGTCTTCTTGCCTGGAGAATCCCATGGATGAAGGAGCCTCACGGGCTATAGTCCATGGGGTCACGAAGAGCTGGACACGACTGAGCGACTGAGCACACACATACATCACTAAGGAGGAGAAATAAGGAATCAGAGGGGATGTCCTTGAACAGTAGTAGTTTCAGAGTTTTTATTCAGAGTATTAATATTTCAACCAAGTGGAAAACTTTGGAACAAATAGCATAATGTGAATTAAGTCATCATTCCTTTCCTATAATTTAGATTTATTATTATTCATGTGAAACTGCTGGCTACCCAACCTCCTAAAGCCAACTTTCTGCCAAATCAGACTTGTCAGTAAATCACTAATCCACTGATGATTTTTCAAATTCTATGACTTTTTTTTTTTCTCTTCATTTATATCACATCACTCTGGGTCCCTTGAGATAATCATATTTCACCTTCAACTAAAGAAAGAATAAAAATCTGAATAAATAGAATGTACATTTCAATAATTACACTGTTTCAGAAATATATCAGCCATGAATCATGTTGCCTTTAGCAATTTTCAGCATCATTTGCTTATATATACTCAGATTATATATCAATACATCTCAAGAATTCAGAAGCAGTAAACGACATAGTGTTACAAACTGAAACTGCAAATCAACAACCAGTGGTGATTGCTATTTGTACAATACAGTATTATTCACCATTACTCTCAGTCATAAACCCTTCAGACTTTGCACAGTAATTCATGTATTACTAGCGGCACATTGATTCATGACCTGCCTTAATTTTATTCTATGATCTTGGACTTCTTTCCTTGTTACCGATATTCATTTAAATCCCAGCAATCATTTCTTATCCAATATTGACTTCAAAAACCGACCCCAACTGTAGTAATCCATGAAATTCTTCAGAAGTGTGCAATGAAAACATAATGAAAAGCTTTGCAATTGAGTCCTGGCTTAAATGTTTACTTCTATAACACGGGACACATTGTTTGTTTCACTTTAGCCTTAGATTCTTCATTTGTAAAACTGAATGGTAATTATACCTATTTCTCAAGTATACAGTTATTCTATAATGAAATAATTTAAAACAAGTAATCATCAGAAGTTATAGAACATGTAAATTGTTTGTAAATGTCTGTGCTTAGTCATTCAGTTGTGTCCGACTCTTTGTGACCCCATGGACAGTAGCCCTCCGGGCTCCTCTGTCCATGGAGATTCTTCAGGCAAGGATACTGGAGTGGGTTACCATGCCCTCTTCCAGGGGCATGTAGACATTAAATGTCTAGATGCTACTATTACACTTGGAGTCTAGGCTTAGGACCTAGCAGTTGAATAACACAGTGTATTCTGTCTGTCTTACCTTCCAGAATAGATTGCATATATAGTGATGCTAAAAAATTTGTAGAGAAATTTTATTGTCTTCTGCAAAACATGTTGTGAGTACAGTGCTAAACAAATACCCATTTCAGTAAAATTTGCTTAGAGATAGATGGGTTCTTTTTCTTATTCTTTCAACTAGATGACTAAATAGATTAACAAATGTGTTTAACTTGATGGCTCTCACTTGACATTTCACTACCTCTTTTCTTCAAAAGCGATTAAAGCATTTGAGTGATTTCTTAAAGAGAGTTTCTCTCTGGAACAAAATATTGGAGGAGTAAATAAACAAACAAAGCAGGGACTGTCTTGCGATGGAAATGAAACCTGGTTTTAGGACAAAGCAATAATAAAAATCACTGAAGAGGAGATCACATAGACAGAAAACTATAACTGAGTAGGAATCAGCCAAGAAAGGAAACAGAGGAATTTGAAAATGGACAACTTCAAGTTGCTGCTACACTGAGAGCAATTGGGGAGCTATAGGGAAATGAGTTTTGGTGACCATCATAATCTAGCTTTGAGATCTTGCACAAATAGTTTAAATTCTGTTTACTCAAGTTTCCTCATCTCTAAGATGGGGCATAATAACATTTTGTTTGTAAGAGTAGGGAATATTGTTTAAGCAACTGTTAATCTTATCAAAAAGCAAGTTCTCTTACTGGTTCCCTAACTTTGGAAATTTCCTCTAAACATTAGTCTTAAGCGGAGTGACCTAGAATGATCAAATCTAAGTAGGTAATTAACTAACATAATTAAGCCAATACCAAGGTCTTGACTTTTCTTTATGATCAACTGAAAAATAAACCTTTGTCTCTTCCTTATGTGACATGTTTTCTAAAAAACTGTTTCCTAATACCAGACAAATTATTCAGTAATCTGTAATGATTTCATGTAATAAAATACAAAAATGTATATTAAAAATTCATTCATTCACAATTAACTCAAAATGTACCACAGACATAAATGCAAAAGTTTAGAATTTCTAAAAGATAATATAAGAGAAAGTCTAGATGACCTTGGGAAGGACAATGACTTTTAAGATACAAAGGCATGATTAATGAAAAATAATTGAAAAGTTAGGATTATTAAAATTAAGACTTCTGCTTCATTAAAGATACTGCCAATAGAATGAAAAGACAGGCTACAGATTGGGAGAAAATATTTGCAAAAGATATAGCTGATAAAAGAACGGATTCCACAGTATGCAAATACTCTTAAAATTCAACAGTAGGAAAGCAAAAACCCAGTTTGAAAATGGGCAAATGATCTGAATAGACACCTCACGAAAGAAGATATACAGATAGCAAATAAGCATTTAAAAGACACTCAACACGATACATCATCAGGGAAACACAAACTGAAACAATTAAAAATTAAAACTACACACCTATTAGACTGTGGAATCCAAAACACTTACCAAATGCTCATGAGGCTGTGGATTAATAAGAACCTTATTAACTGCTGTTGGGAATGTAAATGGGCAGCCACTTGGGAAGACAATTTGACAGTTTCTTACAAAGTATACTTCCTACCCTATGATGTGGCAATTATGTTCCTTGGTGTTTACCTAAAGGAGGTGAAAGCTCATGTGCGTACAAAAAACCTGCACATGAATGTGTTCAGCAGCTTTGTTCGTAATTGCCGAAACTTGGAGGCAACCAAGATGTACTTCAGAAGGTGAATGGATGAATTGACTGTGGTACACCCAGAGAACAGAAGATTATTCAGGGCTGAGTCATCAAGCCATGAAAAGTCATGGAGGAAACGTACATGCATATTACCAAGTGAAAGGACCCAATCTGAAAGCACTACAATACTTTACGATTACAACTATAAGGCACTCTGGAAAAGTAAAATGACCAGTGATTTCTAGGAGTTATGGGGAGAGAGGAGAAAATAGGTGCTGCACAGAGGATTCTGGCAGTGAAAATACTCCGTGTGATCTCACAGTGATGGAGAAATGTTTGGATATTTCTATTCGTCCAACCCCGTAGAATGTACAGACGAAGAATGAACCCAAAGGTGAACTATGGACTTTGGATGATTATGATGAGTCACTGTAGGTTCATGCTTGGTAACAAATGCACCACTCTGGTTGGGAATGTTGATCACAGGGGAGACTGTGCTCTGGTGAGGGGCAGAGGGTGGACAGGAAATCTCCATATTCACCATTCAGTTTTGCTGTGAACCTAAAACTACGGTTCTAAAAATACAGTTTAAAATACGTGTCTAAAATACAGGTCTAAAGAATACAGTTTGTTTGCTTTTAAAAGAACTCTAGTAAGACATCTAGAGAGGCACATATAAGTATAAATCATTGATAACTTCAAGACAAATGCCAAGCTAGTTATGTTGAGTGTTAACATCTGAGCTTGAGTTGGATGAAAGAGATGAGACCAGGTCCCACAAGTCACGAAGAAGGTCCCACACAGCCTGTCCAGTTTCACCTGTGACATGCAACATTTACTTCCTTAACCCCACTGTGTCCAGCCTTCTTTATACCTGACCTCATTCCTGTTTGCAGCCTTTTTAAAAACTGGTTTTCAAATTCCTTATTTCCACGCTCATCCTAACCTGATTCTAATTCATGTTATTGCTCTGGTTTTGATTCCTGGCTGTATCCTGTCTCTATTTAACTTGAAAGAACACAGCAGTAAAAATTCTGGGCCCTTTTCTTGGCATTAACTAGAATATGGCAAAAATGTATTTAGATGGTACTCACCTATTTTCTCAAAAAGGGTAAATTTAAACCACTTCTGTATACTTACATGTTAAGTTTTATTCTCAAAAATAACACTTTTGTGGTGTATTAAAATAAAAATTGACTTTTTAGTCTAATAAAACAGACTGCAGAATTGTTTGGAAATAGTTACTGTATAATTTCTAGAGCTTCCCTGGTGGTTCAGAGTTAAAGAATCCACTTGCACTGCAGGAGACACGGGAAACATAGGTTTTTCCCTGGGTGGGGAAGATCTGCTGAAGAAAGAATGGCAACCCACTCCAGTATTCCTGCCTGGGAAATCCCATGGACAGAGGAGCCTGGTGGGCTACAGTCCATGGGGTGGCAAAGAGTGGGACACGACTAGAGCGACTTAGCACACACGACATCTTATGCATCAAAATAACGATAATCAACCAACAGAAGATACACCAGCAGCAATGAGAAATACACACATTCACACACACACAGGCATTAGGGATTTAGTTTCTGCCTTCCTTCAAGACCAGGGCAAGAGATGATTTCTTTAAAAGCTAACTTTGAAAAGATCTGCTGCAAAAAAATGTTATACACTTAACAAGTAAGTTAGGCATTGTTTTTTTTTAACCCCCGAAAAGTGTCTTATTTTATTCATGTGCATATTAAGAAGATTGCTCAACTTTGACTCAGTTGTCAGAAATTCTAAACTTGCTAGTCAATCTTGAAGGATCATAAAGCAGAAACACATCAATGAATATGAAGTTGGTATCTCCCTTGATCAATATGACAGTGATTACTTATACCTTCATCCTTACTACTCATCCTTATCACACTAAATTAGGAAAAACGGTATAAAATTTTAATTTTCTTAAGTATGTCTGTTTAAATAATTTTTTTCTCCTCTTTATTTAAATAGTAGAAAATAGAGATTAAATGAGAATAGATTTGGAAATTTTATTCAGAAATAAGTATTTGTGTTTTATTTGCGTCTACCTGCTCTTCATAAACAAAACGTTCTTCATAAACATTTTGAAGATAGTGGAAGATTTAAGAGGCATACAGCTAACAGTAACAGAAAATTTCATCCCAAGCCAGTTTAAACAGTAATAAAAATGCTTTATCTCACATAGCAAGAAGTTCTGAGGCGAGCAGAACGTAGGAGGGCTTAAGCCCAAAGTTCTCTTCACTCTTTCACACTGCCTGCGTGGCTCTCAGCACAATGTCTCACAGACACAAGATGGATGCCAGAGTTCCAGTAGTCTCATGCTGACTCCACAACAGTCAGCAGGAAGACAAGAAGTTTCTTCCTGTGTGTCTTTTGTTCTGAGAGTAAGCATTCTGAGGGGAGAAATGACAGAAGATATGCCCCAAGCCCATTTCTAGTGGGTGGGTGGTTTCAATCACTGGCAAGGAAAATTGGATTACCAAGACTAACCTGGGGACAAGTGAAGAAACTGGATAAAGGAATAAATCAACATCTTTTCCTAAGGATAAATCCTGCAGGCACCATCAGTGGCTGTTATGTAACTGAAAAGCAAAAATTTTTCCTGGCTTTATCGAGGTGTAATTGACAAATAAACATTGTTTATCTCTAAGATACACAAGGTGATATTTTGATATGTGGATACACTGTGAAATGATTATCACAGTCAACTAGTTAACACATCCATCACCTTGTATAGTTTCCTTCAGTGTGTGGGGAGAACACTTAAAATCTACTCTCGGCAAATTTCTAGTATGTAATACAGTACTATTAATGATGGTCACCATGCAATACATTAGCTCCCCAGAATTTATTCATCCTGCATAATTGAAACTTTGTCCCTTTTGAGTAATCTCCCCGTTTCCCCCACTCCCCAGCACCTGGAAACCACCATTCTATTCTCCACTTTTGTCAGATTCCACTTATAAACGATATCACACAGTATTTGTCATGGGTTCATTCTCTGGCATACCAATATCCTTTGGGTAGTTCCATGGCATAATTGTGAACATTATAGACTCTGAGAAGCAAATTATAATAAACAATTGAGACACTGCTTAATTGTTCTTTGTTGTTGCTGTTCAGTTGCTAAGTCGCGTCTGACTCTCTGCGACCCCATGGACTGGGCATGCCAGGCTTCCCTCTCCTTCACTGTCTCCCAGAGTTTGCTCAAACTCATGCCCATTGAGTCGGTGATGCCATCCAGCCATCTCATCCTCTGTTTGTCCCCTTCTTCTCCTGCCTTCAGTCTTTCCCAGTATCAGGGTCTTTTCCAAGGAGTCAGTTCTTTGCAGCATCATTTCTTCCAGTGAATATTCAGGGTTGGTTTCCTCTAGGATTGACTGGTTTGATTTCCTCACGCTCTAAGAGACTCTCAAGAGTCTTCAATTAAATATATACACATATACGTATATTTGGAGTGTAATTACTTTACAACGTTGTGTTGGTTCCTGCTACAGTGACGTGAGTCAGTTACACACATACACACATCCCCTCTCTCTGGGGCCCCCTTCCCAGCACCAGCCCCCCCATCCCACCCTTAGAAGCCGTCACAGAGCACTGAGCTGCACTTCCTGTACTTTTTTTTAATGCTTGCTTCTACAAACTAAATTCCAAAATCCTTTATGTATTTTCATTATACACAAAGTAGATATGCAGTGAACATTTTTCACAATCCATTATAATACAATAAGTCAAATAAAATGACTCTCTCTAGGGTTTGGCATAAGAAACTTGCCTCCAGTCATGAATTTCAAAATAATAAATAGTGTTTTATTTAGTTTAATGCAAGCTGCTATAATTGTAATTCGTCCCCAAATGTATAAAGTTAAAAAAAAAAAAGACAAAAAACAGATAAGTCTGTTTCTAGCCTGCCCAACGGTACTTGTCAGCCAACAGCATAACGTGGCTCACACTCATGCAGTCATTTCTGGACCCAGGATAAGAAAGTTTCCGCTATCTTTACTTTGCAAGTTTCCCTAGGGGTTATCTCTCTTCCAGCCTGCTGGAATGGGCACAGAGCATGGGGCAAACCATACGGTCCTCCTGAACCAGGCTTGGAAATGGTCCAAGTCGTTTTTCACTCCCATCCCGTTGGCTGGTGTCGCAGCGTCCCAGCGAGTGTGGCTGGGAAGGGAGCCCAGATGTGTGCTGGCAGGAGGGCAACACAGACAAGAGGCACTTGGACACACATGGGGCGTGTTGTACACTGATGACCATGCTTAATTCTCATCATTACCCCATGATGTAAGTGTGATTAATACCTCCGTATTGCATATGAGAAAACAGACACATTCAAATAGATTAGCCAATTTTTTCCCCAGTAAGTAGTGACATGCTAAGTTGCTTCAGTCATATCCAACTCTTTTCAACCCCATGGACTGTAACCCACAAGGCTCCTCTGTCCCTGGGATTCTCCAGGCAAGAACACGGAGTGGTTTGCCATGTCCTCCTCCAGGGGATCTTCCTGACCTAGGGACTGAACTCATGTCTCTTAAAGTCCTCTGCATTGACAGGTGGATTCTTTACCACTAGCACCACCTGGGGAGCCCAGGTAGCGTCACCTGGAGTCAAAATTTCTAACTGTTATCCTTTAATGTTCCATTTGGTTCTCTGAGGAGAAATAAACTTTAGTTACTTGTCCTCTCAAGGTTGTCTCAGTCATTCAGAGAGAGAGAGAGTTCAGCCAGGTTTCAGCTGCCAGAGCCTGCCTTCTGCAGAAAGTGTCTGCGCTCCTACATAATGAAGTCTCAGTCACCCACTGCGCTTGATGCTTTAACACACAACCTTTACTGGCTGCCTCTGCCCACCTGTATCAGTCCATTTATCCACCGGTGTTCTCAGAAATTTCCACAAAAACTGCTTTCACTCAGACCCTGTTCCAGGGTCTGCTTCTGAGAGAATCAAAACTAGGATAATTCACCTTAAAAACAATTTTGAGTGAAAAACAAAGTTGCAGAAGAATTCACAGAGCTTGCTGCTGCTAAGTCGCTTCAGTCGTGTCCGACTCTGTGTGACCCCATAGACGGCAGCCCACCAGGCTCCCCGTCCCTGGGATTCTCATGGCAAGAACACTGGAGTGGGTCGCCATTTCCTTCTCCAATGTGTGAAAGTGAAAAGTGAAAGTGAAGTCGCTCAGTCGTGTCTGACTTGTAGTGACCATCGCGATGGACTGCAGCCCACCAGGCTCCTCCGTCCATGGGATTTTCCAGGCAAGAGTGCTGGAGCTTGGAGACATGCAAAACTAAATAACATTGTATAGGCATATATATAAATATATACATGACAAATCACTTTTTAACAGTGTGAAGGAATGAAACATGCAATTCAGGACAGTGCTGCTTTGCGTGAATAACCACATGGGATGGTTTTGTTAAGCATCTACTGGACTGGGCTGAAAAGCATTTTCCACAATTCCTTTTTCTGCATGTTTCCCATTAGTTCCAGCTGCAGGCCTGGTTCAGTGGTCAAGAATCCACCTGCCAGTGCAGGCAACATGGGTTCAATCTCTGGGTCAGGAAGATGCCCTGGAGAGGGCATGGCAACCCACTCCAGTATTCTTGCCTGGAGAACCCCATGGACAGAGGAGCCTGGCGGGCTGCAGTCCATGGGGTCAGAAAGAGGTGGACATGACTGAGTGAAAGAGCATGCACGCAAGCCTGACAAATTGAAGTCTGAACTGAATCCCCCAAAAGAGGGCCAATGGCCCTCAATCAATTCCCAGTTCACACATCCAGAGACCCTCAAATTCAGGGGAAACCAGGTTCCATTGATGAAAAGATGCTACTACACAGCAAAGAAAAAAAAAAATTAGAGTGTAAATCATCTTCTTTGCTGGTCTTTAAATGTCCTGTTGTCCTGTTACCAGGATGAAAGCTTTGGGGAAGAAAAAATAATCAGACATCTATTAGGGATTCACAGACATTGACTCAAAATTTACAGCACTTCCTGTGGTCCACCAGAAAGAGCAAGGAGCTAGCAGGTCAGATAAGCCATTTGGTCTCAAGTCTATCTCACAGCAGCTCTCCCATCTCTGTGATTATTTTTCCTGGTTCTGGAATGGATAATTAGAAATAATGTATAGCGCTTCTCAGGATTTCCACACGGTCATCTGACCGTGGCTTGAGGGCCATTTAACAGGGAGAGTTAAATGGAAGTCCCTGAAACGGTCTCTGCCTTTGCTTTTTTTTTTTTTTTTTCATTCACTGAAGTATATACTTGATCTCCAGTGTTATATTAATTTCTGCCATATAGCAGTGGTTCATTTATACATATATATACATATTCTTTTTCACAGTCTTTTCCTTTATGGTTTATCACAGGATAGTGAATACAGTTCTCTGGGTTTGTTGTTTATCCATCCTGTACATAACCCCAAATTCCCAATCCTTCCCTCCCCTGATTCAAAGGCTCTGCCTTTGAACAATAGTAAACCAAAGGCAATACCACATTCCTGGAAGGACCGCAGGACTTACTGCCGTCATCAAGGACATAAAAAACGCAGGGGTGTTGGTTCCATTCAAATCGCCTGCTGTGCCTATATAGAAAACAGATGGGTGTTGAAGAATGAAAGTGGATTATTGAAAATTGAATCAGGTGGCGACTCCACCAGCAGCTTCTGTTCCAGATGTGGCTTCTTCACTGGGGCACAGAACACACCCCCTCGTATCTGGAATTAGCTGTTGATCTGGTAACTACTCTCTACCAGGGAAGCTGTGGCGTGCTGGCCAGATCCAGCCTGCAGCCTGTTTTTGAAGAGGCTTTGAGCTAAAAAATATTTTTTTTTTTACATTTTTTTTAAGAGTTTAAAAAAAAAAGTAAAGAATATGTGACATAGAGTCCATATGTGGTCCTCCAAGCCTAAATTATTTATCATCCGGCCCTTTACAGAAAACAAAGTTTGCTGACCCCTTGTGGGGCTTTAAAGAAAATGTTTCTATATTGCTGTGTTTTGAGGACTTCCAGAGCCAATTTTGCCCAGACTTGGGAAGTGAGCTGAAAACAAGTATTGGAGGGTAATTTATGAGTGTTTAGGCAAAAAAAAAAAAAAAAAAAAAAACAACCCTCGGGCTGTATTTCCAAGATTGTGACAAGGAAACGAGAGTTTACTATAATGCTTACTCTGCTTTGTCCCTTAACATTTATTTTTTAAGTTTAAACGTACATAAAAGTTGCCGAAATAGTGCAATTGGTGGTTCTAGGTAAAGGGTACATAATACCCACATATTCTTTACCTAGAATTACCCATTGTAAACATTGAGCCATACTTGCTTTACTTATTTTCCTCTATATATACACAATAAGAAGTCTTTATAATATGGTTTTGTAAAAAAAAAAAAAAAAATGCTAGAACACACAAACCTGATAAAAAGCAGAATGACTGGGACAGAGCCGTGGTACCGTCTCTTCCCTTCTGGCCGGTATCACTCCATGGGCACCTGGAAATTAAGTTCTCCTCATTTTCTTCTTCTTATTCTACAATCTAGAGTCAAATAACCCAATTTCCCAGTGAAGAGACTGCTCTGATCACAGAAGTCCCCCTGTCTAGAACTGAACTACATTCTTGGATGTGCTGTGCTTAGTCACTTAGCCCTGTTCGACTCTTTGCAACCCCATGCACTGTAGCCTACCAGATTCCTCTGTCCATGGGGATTCTCCAGGCAAGAATACAGGAGTGGATTACCACACCCTCCTCCAGGGGATCTTCCCAACTCAGGGATCGAAGCCAGGTCTCCCGCATGGCAATCAGATTCTTTACTAAGCCACCAGGGAAGCGCATTCTAGATGGTCCAGCAGAAATGCCCCCCACTGCAGAACTGTGCGTTGGCTATTTCTGAATTTTGGTCTTACATTGCTAAGTGAACATCTTGGTACACAATTTCTATTTGGGACCAGTTATTGGTCACATAAAATCTCATTGTACATTAGACAGTGTAGAAGAAGTGCCACTGTGAATACACATTTGCATTTTACGTTCCATTTTCCACACACACGACTCATGATGATGAAGCCAGTAAGTCTGAAACCTTGCTGGGCAGGTCACACCTCTCTGAGCTCCCCCGTCTTGCACGCCCTCACCAGGAGAGGCGGATTCCAGTCCATTGCACCACTGCTCATCTCGAGGGGAAATGAGAGTTAAATGATCTCAGCTGGACATAACCTACTTTCTTATCTTCAAGAATAAAAAACACTTTCCTGAAGCTGCTACTGTTATGCTGGCAAGGTGACTCCTGGTCGGCCGGGGCCAACTTGGGTCACGCTAGGGCTACTGAAGCACATCACACTCCGGCATCGTCTTTGACTTCTGAAAGCTCACGCGGAAATCACAAAAACTACAACTTTCTCTCAAAGGCACTGACACCCTGACCCCTCCTAGTAATCAGTTAAGCTATTGGTTCACCACGTGGAAGACATGCCAAAATCAACCAGGGAAGGTTTTTTCACTGTTCTGGCTTCAAGAAGACGTTCATCCCAGACCAGCCAAATAGATTTTCTAGGATTTATACGTGTTTCATCAAAGGCAATTGATGCTCTTGTAATTCTGATAAGCTTGCTGTTTAAGTCCCTGATAAAGCTCTACTGGTTAAGAATCTTTAACTTAAAAATATGATTCTTTGCAAGACCATGCACTGTAGCCCACCAGGCACCTCTGTCCATGGGATTCTCCAGGCAAGAAGAGAGTGGGTTGCCATGTACTCCTCCAGGGGATCTTCCTGACCCAGGGATCGAACCCAGGTCTCCTGCATTGCAGGTAGATTCTTTACTGTCTTGAGTCACCAGGGAAGCCCATAGTAATTATTACAAAGGCTAACAATTTTAGACAGACATGTGCAAAATAGATAATTATTTTTTCATTGTTACTGAGGGACAGAGAATAAGATTACCTAAAATTTCCCATAGTTCCTGATCCCTAATCTATTCTTATTGTCAGTGATTATATAGATTTTAAGATTTTAGATCCTAAGTAATGTAACAATTTTCCACATTAATACATATTTTATAAATACAGAAAAATTTCCAAAGCTTATGATTCTATGTTAATTATCTTTTTTATTGCTTAATTATTAAGTATTTAGATACTTTTGGAATATGTATTTAAAACCAACTAAAATAACATGCTTTTTTTAAAAAAATCAGAAACCTTCAACTCTGAAACATTCTAGTGATAAATACATCATTATATAAATACACTATATTCAGTTACTCATTCTACGAGCACTTACTGAATGCATACCTCTTGCCAAGCATGTTTTAGCAATTGGGAGTATAGCCCTGGAAAAAAAAGTCAGGCCATTCAGAGCTTACATTTATTGTGTATTTGAGAGGGGAAGCAGTCAACAAACAACATACATGATAAAGAAGAGCTTATACAAAATAAAGCTGCGGGATGAAGGGATTAGGCAGAGTGGGCGGCCAGCAGGTGTAACTGATAAACTCATTAAGACTGGCATTAGAGTAGGTGACCTAAAACAGCGAGTGAGCCCTGAGGACATCCAGATTATTCCAGGCAAAGGGGGGTCTGGGGACAGGAAGGGGCAGAGGCTGTTATGGCGTGAACAAGCAGCTGGGAGGCAGGGATGCAGGTGGGAAAACGTGGGGGCCGTGGGAAAGCACCAGAGGCTCTGTCGGACCACACCAAGGCTGACTTAAACAACAGGATTTCATTCTCACTGTCCCTGGAGGTCAGCAGTCCAAGATAAGGGCGTCGCCAGGGTTAGTTCTTGAGGCCATGAGACAGCTTCTGTCGCACGTCTCTCTCCCCGCTTCTGGAGATTCGCGGTTGTGATCTTCGGCCTTCCTTCACTTGCAGAAGCCTCACCCCAACCTCTGCCTTCATCTTCATTTGGCATTCTCCATGTAAGTGTCTGTTTCCAGATCTCCCCTTTTTGTGAGGACACCAGTCACATGGAATTAGGACGCACCCCATTTCAGTATGGCTTTACGCTAACTGGGGCTTCCCTTCAGACGGTAAAGAATCTGTGCGGGAGACCTGGATTTGATCCTGGGAACAGGATAATCCCCTGGAGAAGGGCATGGCAACCCACTCCAGTATTCTTGCCTGGAGAATCCCATGGACAGAGGAGCCTGGAGGACTATACAGTTCATGGAGCCATAGAGTCAGACATGACTGAGTGATAAACACACGCTTATGCTAATTATGCCTGTTAACAACCTACTTCCAAGTAAGGTCACATTCTGAGGTGCCAGGGGTTGCAACTTCATTCTATGAATATGGGGGGACATATTTCAATCAGTAACATGGCTGTTATTGCCAAATGAGAGAAGCAGCCGTTGGAATGTTCTGAGCAGACAAATGCCACGATTCCCCTTAAATTATAGGAGGACGCCTTTCGCTGCTCCTTTGACGCTGGGCTGCAGTCAGGCAAGGCTGGAGCAGCGGAGCCTGGTGACGGGCCTGGACACGGCAGCCTGAACACAGATGGGCCATTCCTGCGCCAGAGACATTCTCACCAAGAGATACGCTCATGGTGTATCCAGTGTGAAAAATACATGATCAAAGCAAATCTGTTTTTTCGATAATACACTCTCCCCATTTGATGCTACTTTAGAGAAGAAACCTTGAGACTCTAGATTTCCACTTTGTTGATAGTGAGAGTGAGGTGCTGGGTCTAAAACTACAATTTAGCAGTTGGATCAAGGACTCAAATCCAATTATTCTAGCTTTAAACTCTGCAATTAATACTTAATACGATCAGGTTTTACAAATACATCAAACTCATGGATCTCGGGTTTTTCATCTTCTATACGAAATAATTAATTACAACCTGATCTCTATCAAATTTGCTTAAATTTTTAAAAACTATGTTTCTATAATTACAAATAACTTACAATTAACAAGAGGGAAAAAAATTACTTTGTGGAAGATGAGTCTTGACTGCCCTTTTTGCTTGCACAGAGAAAAACCTGCATCCCAGAGAACCAAAAAATAAATAGTAAAAATAAAATGGTTACATGTTTTCAATTAATTTATTTAGAAAAATGAAGGTTTACAATTGGTGCCTTAAGGCAGGAGACCATGAGTTCAACAAGTTAGTATTAATAATACAGACTTTCAAAAACCTTTATAGATTAGTCCAAAGTAGAAAATTATTTTCTGCCCACTCTTGGACTCAGACACATTCAGAAAAAATATATATTTATAAAAATAAAACGGCAAACCTAATCCCATCAATAAACTGATAGTCTTAATATCAGTTTGTCTGAACTACCTCTGTGTAATAAGAATAGCTGAGTGATTTTTCCCTGCCCTACCTCCATATCATATGAAGTGATGATGAAAATATTTTTGCAAAATCAAAAACATCCCTGAAACAAAACACAAGAAACAGTAAGAACAAATATCCACTAAATAAAAACAGTATAACTAATTGGTTTACTATTCATACAGACCAGTCCTTCAGCCTCTAGACATCTAGCTCTTCATGTTATTTCTACGTCAGACACCAGGGAGCACACGTGTAAAGAAGATGGAAATCCCCGGTCGAATCCACCTCGACTTCAGATGGCAGTTTCAGAAATACTAATGCAATGCACACAATAAAACAAAAAGGACTGCCAGCTATAATGAAGTGCGCTGCTGATAAAAACACTCTCTCGCTGAAACATCTTTAAAAACTGTGAGCACCGGATTAAGCAATGGCAAGCATATAGGATCCTGGACTTCAGAAGTTAGAAAGAGAACTTTATTGCAACTGAAAGAGAAGGCAGAAGTCCAACTTAACTAAAGGATATTCCCCCTACTGACATGTGATAACAGTAAGATCCATCACTGAATTAGGATGTTCAGTGTATCTATGTTCTATAAGATTCATTAAGAAACCTACCTTTAAAAAAAAAAAAAAAAAAGAAAAGAAACCTACCTTTATTTTGAAGTAATTTTTCCTAAAATGAAAACAACATTCCTAATAAACCCTGCTATCACACTGAAGGGAAAACCATACTAGTGAGCAAAAATTTTCAATTTGTTTTGTGAAGATACTGTGATAGTATCTTAGAGACAACTAAAAAGCAAAATTTAAAAAAAAAATCATTTACAAACCATCTATACTTTTTGTTTCCCCAGCATCACATTTTGAAAACACAAATAGAATATGAGGCAACAGTAGAGAGTTGTGAAAAGGTAACAAAGAACTAAGGCCTTAATAGATGAGAAAAATCTCAGAATACAAAGGTCACGGAACTATGTTGATACATACTAAGCTTTGCTTTTTCTTTTTCCTGTTTTGCTGTTTAATTTACAGGTGTGCTTGACAAAAGACAAAACCACACAGATGACGCACCTGATAGTGATAAACATGAAGGAAAAAGCCTTAACATTCTCACAACCTCCTCTTGTCACTGGTAGTGGCCAAGCTGCAACGTCCCTGCCAGGCTGAGC
Source organism: Cervus elaphus (assembly GCF_910594005.1). Taxonomy (NCBI): domain Eukaryota; kingdom Metazoa; phylum Chordata; class Mammalia; order Artiodactyla; family Cervidae; genus Cervus; species Cervus elaphus. Next base: position 13,241,343 of record NC_057841.1, on the reverse strand, counting down.
CCAAGGATCTGTGTTTAGCTAAGGCTTTCACACCCACAAAACAAAACAAGCCTGACTACTGCCAACATCAATACCTATTTTCCAAAAGACTCACTTGTTAACTCGTTAGAGAGAAATTTCCTTGTTAAATTAACAGTATTTATATTCCATTTAAGAATACCATTTCATTCTAGTGTTTCCTGCAATTTCCTGTGACTGCCTATGTGCTTCCTTTATAAAAATGATGATGATGAAGTGACAAATTTAAGAATAAATAATTATTGTATACTAAAAGGTACAAGAAAGTAATTACTAGTGGCTCCTTAGGACTTAAGACGCAAGAGCTTCAGGTTAGTAGTGATCAGCATGGCATCAGAAATAACCCCAGGCTGCCCTGGGGACCGTAGCCCTGAACAGCTTCAGTATCGGACCATAAATTACAGATTTTTAAAGTCATGAAACATTTTTAAATGTTTCATAATTCAATGTATAATCACTCAAATAATAGTCACTTAATAAAAATCCTAAACTTAGCTCAAAAATAAAAGTCTCAAAAATAAGCTAATCTATGATAAACATACCATACTATTATTTAAAAAAAATACCAATTTTGCACATTACTTAGAATTCCTATGTTGTTCCATTGTGGAGAGGTGAGGGGGCACTGGCTGAAATGGGTAACACCTGGGAGGATGCAGAAAGCAACTGGCAGATCTCTTTAATTACCGGACATGAATTTTCTTCATAGGCTGATTATGTCACGCATTAGGAACAGGCACGCCCAAAGCAGTATATAACAGATGTCAATAAATTCCGTATGTGTGTATGTGTATATATACACACACACACCCATGTACACACACATTAGATCATAAGTTACCATAAAGTCACTATGCCATAAACATAAAAATGTGATATATATTACTTTTTAAAAAGCAGCAGGAGCTTTTTATAAGAGAAAAATTTTAGATGAAATCCCAATATATAAAAGAGAAACAAGAGTAGGCTGTTCTGGCTAACGCGGGGGAGGCAGGAGTAACAGAGAGCCCCGCCCCTCCCGCAGTGTTGGCTGAGACACCGATTCTGTCATCTGAAATTACTGATCCAAGCAAATCCTGTTTACGCGGCAAAGATTAAACATAAGACAATACAGGCCCACAACATAGGCCCTATGAAAGTTTTATAATGCAACTGAGTATAAAGGTAAAAAGTAACAGTTCCTCTCCTTTAAAAATAATAACAAAATAAAATCACTATGCTATATAAAACCAAATTGTTTTATCTCATAATCTTAATTTGATCCTTGGAAAAAGTTACTAGTTCTCTTTAAAGTGCCTAAATTTCAAAGACTTAATTTTGTCCATATAAATCTTATCCAAAACACGAGGAGAATGCATGGTGCGAGGTGGAGGTGTTATTTTTCTCTATGACACATGTATCTTCTACCTGACTGGCCGATTTAAATATTCTGCCCAAGAATCTTAATTCTGTCACAGAATATTCAGATAGAGAAACATGCAAATAGAACTGGTCTGGTAGAACAACATCTACAAGGTAAACTCTGACGGAGTGTTTTGACTGATTGTTTTAGACAAACTTTCCATCTCTTTGCTCCAAACATCTCCCCGTTTGTGGAAGGACTATTTTATAACCCATGCAATTGAGGTTAGCAAAATACAAATACCACGTTCTCTTCTGGAAAGGTCATGATTAAATGTCTAAATTCAATAAATAGACTCTTTTAATAACGTGAAATCCTATCACACAGTCTAACCGAGTCGAGCTTCAATCTTTCTTCTTTTCTAGCACGTCTTTGGGTTCCTGCGGGGCAGGCAGCGGAGACGCCCCAGCCCCGGGCTCCGGGGGCTCCTGGCTCTCTCCTGCCGGCTCCGGGCCATCAGGCTCGCTCTTGGACACCTCGTACCGCTCCTCGATGTAGCCTCCGTCTGCGTCGGCCGTGTAGATGCCGTAGCACATGATGCTGATGACGCCCAGGGGCAGGCCGAAGAGGAAGCAGCCCATCAGTGGGGAGCTCCTGAATATGGACTGTGGAGAAACAAGGAGGCCCCTGAGACACCGCCTGATACAGAAACCCTCAAGGAACTGGGAAGCAGCTACAGAGTTCCTCCTCCTGCGGCCAGCCAACCTGCTTTCGGTTCCACTGAATCAATGTCAGTTTTTCTGCAGTAATACCCTGTGAAAGACACTTCAGACATTTTATGTCTGTGTATGTGAGCACGTGGAGCCAAGCTATTGGCAGCAAAAAAGGGCACCAAATCCTCCATTATCTTTTTTTTTTTAATTAAAACTTTTTATTTTGTTTTGGAGGACAGCCGATTAACAATGCTGCTGGTAGTCTCAGGTGGACACCAATCCATTCCCTTTTCAAAAGACATTTGTTTTCCTCCCATTAATCACAAAGCTCTCTGAAGTGGTTGTTATGTGCCAACAGCTTTACAGCCGTATCCTGGCTTGAGAAGGCTGGCTATTTACCATAAGGAAGGTAATACTCTCTTCATGGAACATTTTTTACTTGACTGGTTAGAAATTACTAATTAGTAATTTTACTAAAATTAACTTAGTAATTTCCCTCAGATCCCAGAGAAGTAAAAGCAACGTGACTGAGTTTTTCAACTATACTGTAGTCTATGGATTGTAACTGTAACTCTTGAGAACTAAACAAATTCGAAGCAGAGCAGGGTCACTTGGGAGTGAGATAATGCAAAGCGGCATCACGGAGTCAAGGAGCCGTGAGGCAGAAGTTTCAGTGTGAGTAAGGACAAGGCAGGCCGGGGTCCAGGGTGGGCCCAGACTGAGAAGAAAACGTGAGACGGACAGAGAATGGTGACAGGAGTCACTGGAAAAGGGGAGGAGAGTGACCAGACCGATTACTGCAGTAGCAGTGATTACGCAGAGGTGCAGAGAGGACCTGGAGACGGGCCAGGAGGATGGGAGAGGAAACCACGCGGAGGCCAGTCACACGTGTGAGCAGGGCCCAGCCCCTGAGAGGGCACGGCAAGCGGAAGGCGCAGGGGCAGGGCAAGGATCAGCAGCGGCTACTTCTCACCAGTGGAAGGTCAGTTCTGTTTTAGTTGCTTTAGGCCACAATGAATGAAAACACCCATGGAGTAGCTCAAGATAGACAGAGAGTACTACGTTTAAGGCTCCAACAAATTTAGGGCTACTCTGCAGCCGAGCTGACAGCAGAAGCTGGGACAGTAAGAGAGATTTCTGAGACCTCTCAGCAAGAGGGTTTCAGATCTAAGGACTGAGAAGGGCAGGAGGAGGAAAGAAACTCTGAAAAACACCAAGTTACGCTATCGAGTTCAGTGATCCTGAATTCCAGTTGCCTCACCAATCATACAGAAATAAACAACTGGAGAAACTTAATTTCCATCTGATCAGTATCTTCTCTTAACATAAATATGTACTAGATCTCATCTTGTAAGATGTATTTTTATCAAATCCTTTGAAACTCCAAATTTTATTAATATCTTAGTTAGACAAAACCTATATCCCTATGTTCTCAATCATCAATGACACCAAACACGCTGTCACAACTTACCACAACAGTAGATTTGGCATCAAATACTATTCGTTTCAATCTCTGCAAAATGCTATCACCTCCTTGGGCCTTAAAGTTAACAGGAAAAAACAAATTGTTATTTCAGTACTATCATTTATCTGTTAGGTAATCATTCTTATGATGGTAGGTCAAGAGGTGACTACAAAAGATTACACAGAACACCTGAGGAGTCGTGGAGTAATCTTCCTGGTTCCTCCGTCCCTCCTTGCCTCTGTGCTCCTGTATGAACACAGCCTGATTCTCTGAGAACACGTCCTCCCTAGCGCTCTGGCTGAGGCTGACCCACCGCGGGTCAGGCCTGCCCTGTTCCTGAGCTTAGCTGAGCATGGTAAGAGCTGCTGCAGGGCATCTTTCCTGTCCTACAGGCAGAGCCCCCCTGGTGATGAAACCCAAAGGGAAACGGCTGGAAGGCAGAGGGGGCGAAATTCCTGACGAAAATCCATCCAGTTTCTGTGTTCAGCACCCCCTGAAGTCTGTCCCCCCCGAATCTCACTAACTGATACAGATGGGCTCTCACTCACACAAGTGAGCCTCACTTGAACAACTGTTAGCTTTACAAACAAAACTCCTACGATGTGGTTAAGAGCGTTCCCAAAGAAGAACTACTTGTTACCCTGTGAGCCAACTTTCAAATACAGTTTGTGTAAAGCTGAAACCAGTCTCACAAAATAATTAAGCTTCACGAAAGCACAGAAATCTCCTATTTTCTCTTAAAAAACAGTTTAGATTATCCATTCATCATTCTGAGAAATGTTTTATAGAATTATATTTGGGATAGTCCACTCAGGCTGGTTCTAAATACATTTCCTGATCTTTTAAGAAACTGTAGTGTTACTCACAGGGCTTTTTAAGAAAACTAATCCAAGTGACGTTATTCAATTGTATTTGTGAATCCAGAGAGATACTAAGAATCGAGAAGTTCACCGTCGGATGGCTCTGTACCCCACACACCTCTCAGCCTCCACAGCCCCGACTCTGACTCCACGTCAAGCACCTCCTGACAACCTGACGCACCCTCCTAACAGCGTTCCGCCCATCAGTGCCCCCTGCCACCGACAGCCTGCGGAACCAATTCCACCTACAGTGTGAGAGAACTGGGGAGGACAGAGGTCTGCCCCACCCTAGGGGTGGACGAATCTTCTTCTCAGAATCAGAGGAGAAGAACTCATTTCATCTCTATGTCCTCCCATCACCCCTTTGAAATTATAGTGAACAACTCACATCTACTGTGCCATCCAAGATGTTATTAATGAACTGGACCATGTCTTCTGCATTCGTAATCTGTCTATCTAGTAAAAAGTACTGTTGGTTTGAAGTATTCAGTACAACCACAGTTGGGACTTTCAATTCACTGAAAATAGAAAAACAGAGAAGTCAAAATACATGTTAAACACAGAGACAACAAGTATTCTGATGTTTGAATTAAATCCAAATAACTAATAGTACAAAAGGGAGCTATAATAGTTTTGCCTTCCTCTGCTTATATAATTTCAAATTGTGCATCAATTTAAAAAAATAGCTAAATTAACATTTATGAGAACTGCTAGTATACAATATCAGACAGCTAAATATTCACAATTAAACCTAAAGATAAAAGTTAGTATGTATGAAGCACCCGTTTCTGGGCAGTGTAATTTCTTGCACAAGTCTATGTTAAATACCATCACTGTTAATCACACGCAGCCCACTTCAGTGAAAGTGTCGTCTCCAGAGTCACTGCCTGTGGTCCACTCTGATGCTTTCCCCCAATGCAGCTTCAATCTAATATTTTTCATTTAAAAGTGAATAAAGGTGGGGGACTTTGTTTTGAGTAAACTCTGGGAGTTGATGATGGACAGGGAGGCCTGGCATGCTGCAGTCCATGGGGTCATAAAGAGTCAGACACGACTGAGCGACTGAACTGAGCTGAAAGGTGGGGGTGTGGGGACTTATCTTGTAAAAGAAGTTAAATGAGAAAATTCAAGTTAAATATCCAGCACATCCCCTGTACATAACAGTGGTTCAATAAACACAATTCCAAAGCCTCTCAACTTGCCACCACCCCACAGTACAATCACCCCATCCTCTTGGGTGCTCCAGGGACATTCTAGATGTCAATTCAGTTTGCAGACAAAAACCGTAATGTAATATTACTAATGTGTCATTTACTTCAAATAACTTGTTTTTTTCCCTTCAAGGATAGGATTTTGCATAATTATAGAAAGGGGCTTCATTCTGTACGCCACCTACTTACCAGGTTACAGTTATTCATGTGTCTATCTGTATCCATTTATGGGTATTCGTGTGTCTCGTATTATACAAAAGTACAGAACTCTACAGTAGGAACAATTCACAGCCCTGTATGATCACCACATGAGTAACTGACCCCTCCCCGCACCACATGCTTCCGCCAGGGAGACCACGTGCGCATCTTCACGTGTTTCCGGGATTGCCACGAGCAGAGGATCCCCAGGAAAATACCCGCCTGGGATGGGGGTGAGAGGTAGGGGAGGCCTGGACCTAACTGGCAGCCTGGAGCCACGTGGGGCTGTGCCCAGAGAGGGTCAGCCAAGCCCAGACAAGTGGGAGAATACATGATTACTGTTTTATGCCACTGGGTACTGGGGTACTTTATTATCCTGTATTATTAGGCAATAATTAACTGTGTAATTAAAAAATAATCTTAGCTTCATTCTTGTTCACAAAAACAGGAAACGACTTTTTGACTTATAGCAATTATCATTATACTGGATCAGTAGCAAAATTCTATTTTTATGGAATGAATTAAGAACCTGGTCTTCCTACAAAAATATATTTCATGAAGAAGTTAAAATACACAGCTGAACTAGAAACGATATTTTCTGAGATAATTCAATTTGAATAATGATGAAAAATAACACCTCACTCTATCCCCTCTTAACAATGCTCACAGAAACCTAATAAAAAATAATTTAACAGACCAAAAGTCTGAGCGGACCCTATTTCCTTGGAGAAAAAGTAAAAAACACAGTCAAAGCTACAGTGTTAAACTATCATATAATATCACGCACTTTGCCCTAAGTTAAAAACTTCTAGGCATAAATACTGATTAAATTCCACTAACTTATGTGTCAGTACTGATGGTACAAGTGGGGAGGAGCTTTTGGAGTTAGAGATCTGGATTCGGGGCCTGGGTCTCTTTGACTTACTTGCTGGGCATCATTTGGCTTATTAGTTAACTTCCTTGAGTTTCTTTTAAGAAATTTCAATTTCCTCATCTATATAAAATGGAAAGAATAGTTCTTACACCTTACTGAGTTAGCGTAAAAGTCAGAAAACGCACGCTGACCACCCAGTCCAGTGTTGGTCACAGGAGAAGTGTTCATTGAGGACTTTCAATTACTATATAACCATCATTATATGCTCTCTTCTCTCAAAAAAAAAAAAAAAAAAAAAGTACAAACTTCTGACCATAGCAGTAGCAAAACTTCCACTATCACATAACTCACACTGGAAATAATACTCGTGACAGAATGTCCATCCATCTCTAGAAATTCTGAGTATTATCCAGAATCAAGGAGGTGTTTATCAGGTGCAAATGGCTTTGGTCTCTTGCTCACAATGTTTTATCGCATCACTTTATTGGCTTGCCTCCAAGAACATTATAAAAAGTGGTTGTATCAAAATCCTTACCATACACAGTATTACAAAATCCTATTAAAACATATTTCTATTGTAACATGAGGCTTCCCAAGTGGTGCATGGTAAAGAATCCGCTTGCCAGTGCAGGAGATGCAGCTTTGATCTCTGGGTTGGGAAGATCCCCTGGAGGAGGAAATGGCAACCCACTCCAGTGTTCTTGTCTGGAGAATCCCATGGACAGAGGAGCCTGGTGAGCTACCATCCATGAGATCTCAAAGAGCTGGACATGACTGAGCACATTATATTGTGCCCCCTTTATAAGATTAAACAGCATAGCAATTTCTCTTAGGTCTCTACAAGGTCAACCAAACTCCTATAAGCAACAGTCATTTTATAGGTGATGGGAAATGTGTAAACCATGTTTTTATACTTTGTATTGAATATTAAAAATTCAAATAAGTACCTTTAATAATTGTATAGATACTTTATTTTATTTTCTCTTGATTTCTTCATTATGTATTAAATCTGGTACTTTATATCTTTGGTAAACCCTCTCAAATTCTTACTGGAATAAGGATAATGAATTGATTATAAATGAACAGAGCTACTTTACTTTGTAATTTTGAGATTATTAAGATGCTTGCTCCCTGGAAGAAAAGCTGTGACAAACCCAGACAGCCTATTAAAAAGCAGAGACATCACTTTACCGACAAAGGTCCATATAGTCAAAGCTATGGTTTTTCCAGTAGTCATTCATGGATGTGAGAGTTGGACCATAAGGAAAGCTCAGCACCAAAGAATTGATGCTTTTGAGCTGTGGTGTTGGAGAAGACTCTTGAGAGTCCCTTGGACTGCAAGGAGATCCACCATCCATCCGAAAGGAAATCAATCCTGAATATCCCTTGGAAGGACTGATGTTGAAGCTCCAATACTTTGGCCACCTGATGCAAAGAACTGACTCATGTGAAAAGACCGTGATGCTGGGAAAGATTGAAGGCGGGAGGAGAAGGGGACGACAGAGGATGAGATGGTTGGATGGCATCACTGACTCAATGGACATGAGTTTGAGCAAGCTCCGGGAGTTGGTGATGGACAGGGAGGCCTGGTGTGCTATACAGTTCATGGAGGCCAAAGAGTCAAGCAACTGAACTGAACTTCATAATTTTAGGCTCTTGAGGGATTTCCCCATTTTCATGCCCGCGCTCTTTTTAAGACCCATTTTCCAAACACTCGTGTATCTGCTATTACTCCCTGCCTGAAATGACCTCTCTGCGTTCTTCATTCAGCTACCTTCTCATTCTTTAGAACTTCTCTTAATTACTGCCTCCTCTGGCAAGCATCTTTGAGCCCCTGCACCTTCTGTCATTGGGGTGAGGGCAGCAGTGGGGGTCTCTCATGTTCTCAGACAGTCTGCAACCGTCATCCTGTCTAACCCAGCAAACTGGAAACATCTGAAGACGGGGACTCCATAATCCACTCACTTTTCTGCACCAACAGTGCAGTGCCGAACACAGCGTGTGACATACAGCAAATAGTCACTAAATGCCCACTGAATAGAATAGGCTTTCATTTGAAATTTATTAATTTGGAATAGGTTTGATAAATGTTTTCTAATATCTATCAACTTTCTGAAGTGACAAATCATATCTTAATACCATAAGCATAATTAGTATTATTTTAAAACTGCATAGTTTTCCTATATAATCTGTTAAAATAAATTATTTTAGAATCGTAATTAATCCCTGAATGCTAAAAATTTTCTAATTAAGTTTTATTCGTTAAAACTGAACTAAGGTGCATATTAGACAGAAACTACAAAGTTTACAAATTTCTGTATGATATTCTTTCCAAAATACTATGTTATCAACATTAAAATGGGAGTATATTTTTAGAATAGAGAATTTTAAAGTTTAGTTTCAAGTACAGATTTTAAAAACTAAAGTAAAATATTTAATGGGAATGTATCTTTATTAACATATACAAAGGTTTGCTTTCTTTCAGCTATTAGTCCTTCTGCCTGTCTTTGAAAAAGAGAAATTTAAAAACTGATAGTCAGGACTGCCTGGCGATCTGATGGTTAGAACCCCACACTCCTACTGCAGGGGGCACAAGCTCAAACATTGATCGAAGAACTAAAATCCTGTAAGCCACACAGTGTGACCAAAAAAACAAAGAAGCGTTGGTAGCAAAAATTTAGCATTTTACTTACTCCATCAGCAAGGTATTTATATAGTCATTTCCATCCATGTGGCCAAACTGAAAATCCCTAATCAACAACCAAAAAGAAGAGACAAAAAAAGAGCAATATTAAATACAAAAAAAGAATAAATACAAAGCACCGAATTTATTGCTTGCTAAGCATGTAAATACTGTAAACATATAACATATAGATCATATACAATAACTATTAAAAAGTATAAATTCTATTGGCTTTGGAGATAGAAACATGATGTAACAAGCAAATTTTAAGACATTTCTATTTTGTTTCATACTATGTAATAGGAAAAATATATATATATATATGGACACATCATTAAGAGACTCAGCATAAAAAGGGCATAATAAGCAAGTAATGTGACAGATTTATACTGACCGTCCTGTGACAGTAACAAACTGACTCAGCACACAGGAAAAATACCACCTATTTTTTACATTCCATTTTCTTTGAGTTCCTGTTAAAATCATCATCTATCTGCATCTGACTTGTGACTGCTCGCTCACTCAACTGTACCTCAAATGCATGACTAAACAGGCAACCTCATTTTACTGGGCTTTGCTTTACTGTAGTTCCCAGATAGTATGTTTTTTTTCTTTTTATTCCCTTAACAAATTGAAAGTTTCTGGCAACTCTGTTGAGTGAGTCTATCAGTGCTATTTTACCTACAGTATTTGCTCATTTTGTGTCACTGTGTCACATTTTTGGTAATTCTCACAATATTGCAAACTTTTTCATTATTTTCATATCTTCTCTGATGATCTGTAGGCAGTGATCTATAATGTTACTACTGTGATTTTGGGGTGCCATGAACTGTGCCCATGTAAGACTTCCAATTTAAGTAATAAATGTTGTGCGTGTTCTGACTTCTCCACCAACCAGCCATTCTCACATCTCTCTCCCTCTCCTCTGGCCTCCCTGTTCCCTGAGACACAACAATGTTGAAATCAGACAGAGTAATCACCCTATAATGGCTTCTAAATGTTCAAGTGAAAGGGTCCTGTGTCTCTCACTTTAAATCAAAAGCTATAAAAGATCCAGTTCAGAAGGGGAGGGAAGTTGAGATAGGCTGAAAGCTAGGCCTCCTGCAGCAAAACAGTCAGCCAAGTTGTGAATGCAAAGGAAAAGTTCTTGAAGGAAATTAAAGGTGCTACTCTAGTGAATACACAAATGGTAAGCAAGTAAAACAGCCTTATTACTGACATGCAGAAAGTTTTGGGGGTTCTGGATAGATCAAAGCAGATACAACATTTCCTTAAGCCAAAGCCTAACCCAGAGCAAGGCCCTAACTCTCTTCATTTCTATGGAGGCTGAGAGAGGCGAGGAAGCTGGGAAGAAAATCTGAAGCCAGCAGAGGGCAGTTTATGAGACTTAAGGACAGAAGCCTTCTCCATAACAGGAAAGTGCAAGGTGAGGCAGCAAGAGCTGATGTAGAGGCCGCAGCAAGCTATCCAGAAGATCCAGCTCAGATCATTAATGAACATGCCACATTAAAGAAGAGATTCTCAGTGTAGATGAAACAGCCTTCTATCAGAAGGAGATACCATCTAGGACTTTTGGGGCCAGAGAGAAGACGTCAATGCCTGGCTTTTAAACCTTCAAAGGACAGGCTGACTCTCGTTAGAGGCAAACATAGTTCGTGACTTTAAATTGAAACCAATGCTCATTTATCATTTTAAAAATATTACAAGTCCTTAAGAATTATGCTAAATCTACCCTGCCTTTTTACGACAACATAGCCTGGGTGCAGCATATCTATTTACAACATGGTTTAATAATATTTTAAGCCCTACTGTTGAGACCTACTGCTCAGGGGGAAAAAAAAAAAAGGTTCCTTTCAAACTATATGCTCATCGACAATGCACTTGGGTCCCCCAAGAGCTGTGATGGAGAGGTACAATGAGATGAATGTTGTGTTCCCTCCTGCTAACGTAACACAACACCCATTCTGCAGCCCATGGATCAAGGAATCATTCTGACTCTCAAGTCTTATTATTGAAGAATCACATTTCCTAAGGCTGCCACAGAGCTCTGGTGGATCTGGGCAGAGTCAACTGCAAACCTCAGGCAGGGAGTCACAATCCCAGATGCCACTGACAGCATTCATGATTCATGGGAACAGGTCAAATATCAACACCAAGAGGAGTTTGGAAGAAGCAGATTCCAACCCTTGTGGACGATTCTGAATCATTCAAGATTTCAGAAAAGGAAATGACTACAGATGTAGTGAACGGTCAGAAAACTAGAGTTAGGAATGGAGACTGAACTGCTACAATCCTGTGATAACATGAATGGATGAGGAATTACTTCTTATGGATGAGCAGAAAAGAGCAGTTCTAGGAATCTACTCCTGGGGAAGAGGTTGCAAAGACTGTTGAAATCACAACATTTGGGAGACTCAGAATATTACATAAACTTAGCTGACAAAGGAGCCGGGTTTGAGAGGATCACCTCAGATTCTGAAAGATAAAATGCTGTCAGTGCTACGGAGAAATTGTTCAGGAAAGGAAGAGTTGATCCATGAGGCAGATGTTACTGTTCTATTTTAAGAAAAAGCCACAGAAACCCCAATCTCGACCACTCTGGTCAGTCAGCAACCTTCAACACTGGGGCAAGACCTTCCACCACCAGCAAAAAGATTGTAGCTCCCTGAAGCCTTCGGTGATGATTGGCATTTTTAAAGTATGGACATTTTTTAGACACAGTGCCGCTGCACACTTAATGGGCCACAGTATGTATCAAAACGTCTTTCACATGTACTAGGGAAACAGAGATTTCGTGTGACTTCCTGTATTGCAGTGGTCTGGAGCCAAGTCCGCAACACCTCTGAAATATATGCTTGTATATGGGCATGTTTTCTTACCACAAATCCTAAGACGCAGGTATGATTCAAATTAGAAGTTTTTTTTTTTCTAACTTGTAAGACATGTATCAACAAACTTCAAGTCCAAACAATTCATAATAAAATGCAACATGCTGTAATTCATTTCAGCTCCTTACTTTTGCTTTACTGTATTACAAAACATAATGAAACAAGATAATGGTACTTTCCAGAATGCAAACACCTACCTGTGGAACTGGTCTCTGTAATCTCTAGCAACTTCCTGAATAATTGATTTTAATCTGTAAGAAAATAAAAAACACATGAACATTCCATCTTGTCAATTTGAAAAAATATAATTATTCAATTATAGTATCTGCTGCCTTATCTAATGTTTAATGCTGCAGGAAAAGTAAGCTACTGTATCAAGTTTATCTGAAGGCCATGTAAAGTCTGAACTGGATGATAGTTGAAGCTTAAAACTATTTCATGGCACTATACCTGGTATGTTCAACTGATGTATTTTTCTCATCAATTACTGCGATAGCCACAAGCTTTCCTGAAATGAAGAATGACATATCTAAATTCAATAATCCTCATTATACAAACTTTCCAATTATTACTGTACTTAAAAACAGGAAAAGAGTATATAGCTTCTAAATCCAATTCCAATTATTTTAAACATATTATGTTTAGCAGAGTGAAACCCTGAATTATTTAACATCAAGTGATAAATTCCAACCTACCTCCCACCCCCAAAATGTAAATATCAATTAGTGAGTGAAAGTCGCTCAGTTGCGTCTGACTCTTTGCAACCCCATGGACTATACAATCCACGGAATTCTCCAGGCCAGAATACTGGAGTGGGTTAGCCTTTCCCTTCTCCAGGGGATCTTCTCAAACCAGAGATCGAACCTAGGTCTCCTGCATTGCAGGCGGATTCTTTACCAGCTGAGCCACAAGGGAAGCCCAAGAATACTAGAGAGGGTAGCCCATCCCTTCTCCAGGGGACCTTCCTGACCCAGGAATCAAACCAGGGTCTCCTGCACTGCAGGCGGATTCTTTACCAACTGAGCTATCAGGAAAGCCCCAATAATGGTAAATACTTAACAATTCATATACTCAAACTGCATTCTTTCATACAACTCACAAACTGACGAAAATAAGTATTTTGTTGAAAATTAATAAAAGCACTTCTTCCTAACACTTATGTGGTTGGCTTCTTATAATTTTTGTAGTTTACATCTATTTGAGACCATTCAGCTAGTTTCTTACAGCTTTCTTTTTACACCTGTATTTATATTTGCTTTGCTTATCATTTTCAAGCATGTAACTTCAAGAAACCATGCCAACCTGACACCCTTACTTTCCGCACAACTAGAACTGTGCTTTCAAAGGCTGGGATAACTTGTATTCCAAATTCTATTACAAAATCAGTCTTCTGAGGACAGGTTTCTGGTGATTATTTTTTTCTAATTTCCTTATTATCCAGGCTCTGTTTTCCCTGTCACTATTGATTCTTTAATGAACCCTTTCTAGCTAATCTTTATTCCACATGTATGTTCTTTGGTAATATTCATCTATATTCTCATAAAGTTGAACTGGCATTCAGGTCTGAAAGAAGGAATGCTATTATGAAATAGGAATTAAAAACTCATTTCCTATAGATTTATGTAATCAGTTAAGGAAAAGCTTTGCAGAGTGATGGAGTTGCACATATGCTGTTACCGGTATCTCCAAGTTCATATAAGAGGAAGCCGTCCATCGTAAGGTAATTCTGAAACCTCTCCCTGTTGATCCAAGATGACAGATCACCATCTTCGTACTCTTTAAAACAAAGTTAATAAATTAGAGTATAAATAGGACATTAAAATGTTACAGTGTTTAATCTAGCAATATTTATAAAATGCCTGACACAGGATCATAATCAAATTCATAAACTTCATTTTTAGAAAGCTATTCGAAGCAAACAATCAAATGTAAAAAAAGGATTAATACCCAAAACAATTCATCATTACAGCATCATTAACACAGCAAAAGATAAATAAATAAAAATATAGGAAATAACTGAAATACCCTAAACAGGAAGTAATTTAAATCATTACGGTACAAACTGAGGAAGGCCATTTATAGATTTTTAAAAATTACAATAATTAAGGGGTAAAGCAGGTGACAAAATAATACAACATGACTGTAATACTGCAAAAAATGAAGTATGCAAGAAAACTGACAGAATGATAAAATGAAGGCATATATATACTCCTACTAAATAGTTTTCCTGGGCTGATGATTATTCTTGGATGATGTCCTTATGGGCAATTTTTTACTCTGATTTCTTTGCTCTTCCGTATTTTATGACATCCTTTTTCTTATGTAAAAAAAAAAAAAATCACATATAATGTCAAACATAGTATTTTAGCCCTTTTCTAACATCATATACTTCCTCTGACAGGAAACATAATATCCAAGAGAATTATGTCCTGATTAGAAATATAATTCTGAAAAATGATCACAACTGCATGAAAAAGCAGCTGATGGAAATGCCTACCAATGTGTTTGGAGGAAGACTGGATTTTATTGACTTCTTGAAAGATGTGCTTTTTCGGTCACTTGCTAAATAAACAGAACATTTTCAAGTTATCACACCTATAAAATAAGTAATATAATGCAAATCTGAAAGTATTTATGGATTCAGATTGATGACATAGGAGGGTAAACATAAAACTAGAAGTTGATTATCGGGTCACAATCTCCACTCCAGGTCAAATTTTCTAAAGATTATACACGAAAGTGATAAAACTAAAACTCATTAGAAAATAAACCACCCCCCTGAGCTTCATCCCCATGCTCCTGACATTATCAACAACAATGAAAAGGTAGGACAAGCAGGCTTCACTGTGGAAGATGGCTTATTTCTTCCACTTCTTTGTGTGTCTCAAATGTCAGACCCTTTTAAAATGAATTCTGAATGTTTTAATGTAGAGAAACTGCATAGGGCTCATTTCTAGAGAAGGCAAATGATCTGATCAAAAAAAAAAGAAAAAAATTTATTGTAAGGAAACTCAGAATGAAAGACCGCTGAGTGGAAAACATGAAGTTGAAGGGTAACAAACAGCCAGCAGTCACTGAACTAACGGGTTTTTGAACAGAAGCAGCATCTGACGTCAACATCTAAGGCCTGGAATAGACACGGCGTTTTAATTATACGGTGTTTTACATCAGTTAAAGCACTGGAACTTACCATCATAAACAAAATAGGATTCATCTTTGAAAACAAGCACGGCGGGCATCTCTTTCAGGGTCACATACTGCATAAACCAGAAGAGTAAATGAGTCTGACAGTTAAAAATTTTCTGTTGGTCACCATGAGTTTTAAAAGTATTGGAAGATACTTGGGGGGAAACTCACAATGCTAACAAAAAAGTTACAAATGGTTAAAAAGAACACAGCCAATCTCAAGCTCATCCAGTGACTGGGCTTGTTACCTCTTGATACATCCCCTGGTACGGTGCCCTGTCTGCTGTGGGGGAACCATGGAATATTCTTAGAGCTGCTAACAGACAAAGATATCACAAGAAGTGGGGTCCAGGCAGCACGCTGAAACTGCAGAGGAGCTGGGGCAGAGGTAGCAGGCAGCACAGGCCCGCCCTCCCCAAAACTCCCAGGCTGTGCGGCAGAGACACCATCACTGCACCCAGGAGTCAGCTTCCTGTGAATCCACGATGCATCACCACCTCCCCGGAGGATGAGAGCTGCTAACGTCCGGGAGAGGCAAGGGCGGGCTTAGACAGTAACCTTTCTCATGAGCGAGAACTCCTAACGGCAATTAATAAGAAGAAATTCATGCAGTGTGTGTCTGCTTCTTATCCCTGTGCTGCGCTTAGTCATGTCTGACTCTGCGACCCCACGGACTGCAGCCCGCCAGGCTCCTCTGTCCGTGGGATTCTCCAGGCAGGAACACTGGAGTGGGTTGCCGTGCCCTCCTCCAGGGGATCTTCCCGACCCAGGGACTGAACCCAGGTCTCCTGCACGGCAGGCGGATTCTCTACCCGCTGAGCTACCAAGGGAGCTGTGTTGTACTAATTTCAAAAGACTAAAATTACAGCAGAGAAATCAGCATCAGAGCAGGAAAGATGTAACTTGGGCAAGCCACAGGGAATTACCACATAAATGTGGTAATGCTGGACTTAACAATGAACACATCAATAGATGACTAACAAAATAAAAATAATAAAAGGAAGGACAGCTGTCCTGGAAGGATTAAAAGGGAGGGAGGTATGTCTCAGGTGATAGAGAATGATCTGGTTACCCTGCATTAAAAAATGCCACAGCACCATGAAGACAGCCCCTGAAGGGCAGCGGGAAAGCCCTCAGGAAAGGCTCTGCCGCCAAGCACGCCGCTGGTCACCATCCACACTGATGCTCCCGGAGCGTTTCAGAACACCCGGCGTCTCTCCCTTCCAAGGGCATCCCTGGGTGAGCCAGCCATTCTCTGAAATCACACGCCAGTGAAGCACCTGTCCCCACTACTCCTCTGAAACCATTTCTCTTAAAACCATCAACTACCTCCAAGGGGACAAACACCACTGTTCCTTCCTCTCCGCATCTTGGTGTTTCACAAGCATCTTGCACAACTGGCCACTCCTCTCTGAAACACCTTGTATTCTGGCTTCCCTTTCACCTTGTTTTCCTACTTCACTGGTGAGTTTTTCTCATTGTTCTCTGCTGTCTTTAGGACCTGGGACCTTTTACCCGCCACCCTCCCCAAATTTGCACTCCATGTCTGAGAAGTTTATTTTATTATTTATGCAGCTATCACTTAACTCCCAACCCTTATATCCAACAACTTATTTGATGTTTGTACTTGAATGCTTAATATGTCACCTTAAAACAAACCTTCAAAACTTGATCATTCCTCCCATACTCTTAACTTGTTCCTTCTCCAGTATTTCCAAGCTCCTAAGTAATACCACCATCCATCTACCCAGTTGTTCAAACCAAAAACCTAGAGTCATCCTTTTATTAAATTACTAAAGCACATATTTATTTTGCATTTGAACAATTCAAAGTCACGGCTAGAATTTTTTCACGTTTGAACTTGAACAACTATTTCTCAATCAAAATGAATCAGAAGCAAGAGAACACGTATAATGACTTCTTATTCATCTCTTTTCCTCTAGAACAAGCTCAAACAATTCCATCTCCAAACATAATTCTTTCCCTTCTCCCTAATTCTTCTACTACCTTTCAAGCCTAAACCCTAGATTGTTTCAAGAGCTCCACTGATCTTCCTGATTGAGTCTCATCCTGATCCAGCTCTTTTTGCACTTAGCAGAGGAATGTCCTTAAAAGGAACCTGAGCCTAAGCCCTTCCCTAGCCCTTCGCAGGCGTGGCCCTGAGCTGCAAGGCTCCCACCGGGCTCGGCCTACCTCCCGTCTCCTTTGTCACTGCGGTACACCCACGCTGGCGACTGCGGCTACTCCACTGTGCCAGGCAGGCCCTCATCTTGGGCGCTTGTATCACCTGGTCCCTGTTCCTGGTCTACTTTGGCCACGGACCTTCACATTCCGTAAGTCCCAGTTCAGATATATTTCCTCCACAGACAGACACTTCTTGATCAACCAATCAAGAGCAGCCAGCCCACCTCTAAATAGCCACACTGCTGCTTTATTATTTTTTTTATAGCAGTTATGATATCTTGTGTATAGCTTTGTTTCCCAAGGACCCAAGCAAAGAAGGACTCATCTATAATACTAAAATTTAATCCACTTCCCCATCCACAAGACCATAACCTCTACCGTACAAGGGTCCTGATGACTTTGGCTGTCATCAATAATCCAGGACTTAAAAGTGTGCATGCCACAACGATTAAAGGACAATAAGCAGTTGCTGAATATACATATTAACACACTACTTAAAATTCAACTTTAAATATTACCGCAGGGACGACTTCTTCTGAGGCAGAAAAGAAGTACGTGTATACAATTAATTCTGAAGCAGCATCAATATATTTCTCCTGTGAAGATACAAACAGAAAAAAGGTAACTTTTAAATAGTAACCAAGATCAAAATTCATTCCTCATTAAACATTCAGAGCAAGTAGTATCATTGCTAATATTAATAGATCACAACAATTTGCTACCTTAAATCCTTTCATATGGAAAGATTAAAGGTAAATAAATTGTTTCTTAGGCAAAAGACCATTATAACTAAGTGCTTTTATACACCTTCAAATAACGTTCATTAAATAAAACAACCTCAAATCATATTTATTAATTTGCTAATGAAGAGAGAAGTGCATGTCCACACATGCCAACATGCACATACATGTATACAACAATCTTAAAAACAGTGAGCTTTTGCCTATTACACTCAACTGCTTGTGGCAGTCTCAAAGTCTCAAAATGCTGAAAAGCAATACAGAATTTAAATAAACAGGTCAGGAACAGAAGAAAGACTAAGGCAGGCAACATCCACCCACTTTTTACTCAATTGTTTCATGAAGGCAAATACTATAGAGGGTATATGACAAAGTGCTTTTATTATAAAAACACTTAGATTGAACAAAAGTATTCCTAATAAGGGTGAAGTAAGTCTTGAGTTTTTCATGAAAGTCTTCATTATACAGAAAATTAAATTACAATACATCTGTTCTTATGGATTAAAAAATAAAATCATTTGCTACCTTTAGAGGTGACTCTCCACCTATATAAACAAAAAATACTCGATGTCTCTTCTGCATATGTTCAAACATTTGCTGACTCGGAAGTGGCCGAATTAGAGCCCTGTTTGAAAATAGAACAAATGAAAAAAATCTTGTATTTGAACTAAGACTAGTACATACTTTGTTTCTACTTATGTCAGCCCATCATGTCTAAATGTCACAAACTTTTATTACTGTATGAATTGCATTTTAAGTATATCATTCAATCCACATAAATCTTATGAACTATAGCCCATGACCACTGTTAAACCCATATAATAAAAACACAGTACCTACAATTTGATCTACCAGTTTAAAAAATAAGCTTTAAATATGTCCCTCTGGAGAATATCACCTGAACCAATGTTTGGATAGGCGAAGATGGGACTATAATCTATTTAGAATCCTCAGCTAAGAACAAAACCATCCACGTTAGAGGTAATTTTTTTTCTCCCTTTCAAAAGATCATTCACACAAACACACTGTGAAACACTATTGCAGGAGTTAATAATATTATATTTAGAACATTTATGTCTTACTCTGTCCATTTAAATGCTATGTAGTTTTAAAACACCCTATAAAGAATAAAATCTAAAATGTTCCTAAGTATGTTATTCTTCTTGGGAAAAATAAAATGGAAAATGGTAGCATATAAGAATTTTATGAAAACAAAACTGTAAGAAGTTTTATTAGATATTTCAAAGCCAAATAAACTGAGAAATGAACTACATCAAAGGTGACTATAAAACATATGACTTATGAAATATTATTAAAAGCTAAGAGGCAGTCGTCTTCTAAATGTGGTCTATAAGATTTTTATTCTATCACATTTGCAAAAGGAACAAGATGTATTCTGCAAAGGCAAACATATTTTCAAAATGCACAGTTCTTTAAATGCATTGCATCACTCTATTCAAGTCTCTATTTTAATGCGTAAGTAATTAACTGGTAAGTGACGCAACTCCAGAAGTGATTCTTGAAATTTCCTTTGCAGTAGACTCAGTCCTAGTTACATCAGGAGAAGGCCATCTTAAAATTGCCAAAACATAAAGACTAATCTAAACCATAGGGGAATAAAGTAATCCTACTAGAGACCCCCTCATGTAATATAAAGTTACCTCAAAATTATTCACAAAGCAAATAAAATGAAACATGCAATCAGTAAGAAAATACAGTAAAGATTATACTTTATCAAAGCTTTGCAAACTTTAATATTCAAAGATCATTCCTAATTCTGTGTCTTTTCTCAAACAATTTAAGCTAGGTAGTATCATGCCACCCAACAAATCCATTCCAGTATTTCAATTTAACTTAAAAATATTCAGAGCTATCAATATATTACATCCTGTCAAACTCATAAGCTACTATACTTTCAAAGTAACCTACTTTGATAAATGTTCTCTTCAAGAAGTTATACATAATCCCACTAAATAAGTATATGCACCAACTTTCTATATATGCCAGCAAGATGTAGATTAAAAAACAAAAATTCACCAAATTCAAACCAAAAGGAAAGACAAAATTTGTTTTCTTAGCAGTAAAACTTCAGAGATCTGAAACTCAAAAAAAATCTCTGGGTTCTATTACATTATATTCTAAGCAAAGCGTGCAACAATACCTCACAGCTGGCATTCACGTGAAAGATGTGAAAAGATGTGGGAAAGAATCTTGGCTACATCTAAAAAACATCTTCACATATCATAGGCTAGGGATTAAAGTCTAAGACTATTCAGAATATCATGTTGTGGGGTTTCTCTTAACACTGAAACTAGACAATGTGAAAAATAATGTAAACCAGGTAGTACAAAGGCAAAATCATCATAAAATAAAAATTGAGATTCACAAAGCTGTTAGAAGTAATCAAGTCTTGAAAATGTATTATTTTCCCCAAAAAATCCATTGGGGAAAAGCTCTTCTATACACAAAATAAATTTAAATGTGAGTGAGGTCAACAAATATGTAACATAAATCATGGACCCTTTTATTTTTCTAGAGAAGCTCTTTGCATATGCTATGCAACTCTACCTTTCCTCATAGACAAATTTCATTTAAAAACCTAAAAATATGTATATTCAGTGTGGTTTATTAAAATACATTTAATTTTCAAATACTGATATCATAAAGGCCTGTCATAATACAAACTTACCCTGACACTCTGTGAGCAAACTCAATTATATCATCTTTTGTTCGTGGTCCTCTATAATTATATGCTAGGTCCCCTTTTAATCTTAAAAGAAGAAAACAAGATAAAAGCTTGCATTAATTGTTTTCATATTTAATGATAATCACTCTCTATTGTTACACAAATCACAGCATACAAAATAGTAAATGGAGCTTTAGAAGCAGCATAATCATGGGGAAAAACAGCTGAACACTGCCTTCAAGGGATCAACAACTAAAAATGCAAAGAAAAGACTACATTTTTCTAAAATTATGTGAAAATATTTCACTGTTTGACAGCTGCATATATTTATGCCTTCTAATAAAGGAAAAACATACACATTCATGGTAAGGAACTCAAAGCATAAGTCTTACTATCTTCTCTACTAAAAGGTCAGTGAAAGGACGGGAATTAAAAATATTTTGGTAAAGATAAAACCATTTTTAAGCAATACAACAGAGTAACGTGATAAATGCACCAAGACTGCAGAGTAAAACAACACATTAAAAACAGGTCTTCTAGAAAATTAGATAATCTTCTAAAATCTGGCCAATGAACTGTGTCCAACTAACTGAAATTTTAAAAGTTGTGAAAGCGCAACAGAACACCTATAATTAAACCAGAAGAAAAAGATAATTAACTGAACACAGGAAACTAAGAGGCTTAGCAAACATTTTTAAACAGTGGGAGGAGGGAGGCCAACACAGAACCCAAAGAATTAAAAAAATAACTTACTTTATTACAAAAATAAATTTCCAAGTAATTCCTCAACTCTTCATATGACCAAAATAAGGATGAGATCAGGATTAAACTCATGAGAAAATTCAATAAAATCATGATTACAAAACAAGGCCTTTAGAATTATGACAAGATATTTTTTACTGTATATGCTGTGTCAGACGCGGTCAAATCTACAGGTGATAACTAATATCCATCAATTTTATTTTCTTTTTCTTTCACCTCTAATGAAATAGGTCTATTTTAATTACAGAAAAGTAAAATCTGTTACAAGACAGGATTCACAAGTTAAACAGAATACCCTCTTGAGCGCCTGAGGGGTAAAAGACCTGTTGTAATTTACAACTGTACACCCTGTCCCACTAAGCACCTCTCACAGTCTAACTCAAAACACACTGGGTGAATTAGCCTTAAACCACACATTAACTTAAGTGCAAAGAGAAGCACAGATGGATCCCTCTCCCTGGACCACACTGCACCTAAAAGGAACTGCTGAACCCAAGTCTTCAATTCTCCAAGGAAGCTACTAGAAATTAATGTAATAAAATGTAAGTAGAGTGAACTAATAAAAATACACATATAAACATACAACACTCAACTTACAGCTTAATTGTTGGATAACCTCGAACTCCAAACTCTGAAGCAATGCCTTGATAAGAAAAAGAATAAATAATTCTAAATTTTTTAAAAATGAGAAACTAGGTAATAAATGAGCCTTTTACTTAAAAAAAAATACTTATACAAACCCATACAGATATGTTGTTTTTAACTCTTAAAAAATAATGTAAACACACAAAAAGGAAAAAACATGACATTCTCATACAAAATAATTACTTGATAATCCAACTTATGACTTACACAAAAATACTATGACAAAACAAAAAATAAATTCCAAAAGAGTAAATTTTATCTCTAAAGTACTTATTTTAAAAGATGTTCTTATTTTTTAAAAAAAATTATTATATATATATACCCACACATATATAAATAAAGTCTCACTCTTTATTTGACTTCATTTACAGAACACGTATTTCTCCAAAAAAAGGCCCATCTCACCCTTTAATGTTTTCTGAGTCTTAAAAGAACTGCTTTGTACTTTAATTTTAAAAACATGAACTGTAATTGCAAAAATAATTTATGATCTAAAAGCAACATTACTTGTTTTAAAAGTTTCTTCTTTTGTAATAACCTAGAGTATTAATAATTTCAGTTACTTCAAAAATTATTGTGAAATCCTCACGTTAATTAAAATAAGATACAGTCACTACAATGGCATCTTTTTAAGGAAAACAAAAAATAGTAACAAAAATAAGGAAACAACAGAGAATTAGAGGACTTTAAGAGGCATAGTAATCACTATAGAAAATCAAAACTACACCACTTTACAGATTTAAGGCAACTAGGACAGGAAAAAAGAAGTAAAATATTCTCAGTTAGTAGACAAAACACAATATATTTACACAACTATCCTAATTTATGCAAAGTATACTTTATTTACTCATATAATCACTCTGTTTTATTTCCAGAATATTTTTTATGATAGCTGGGTATAAAAAAACTGGGTGCTGATTTACCAATCACTTTAGTAATCATTAATTTTGGTTTCTCTCCCCCACAGCAATACGCAGGAAAAAAACAAAGTGAATTTGTGGCAAATAGTACAGAAAATCTCTCCTCCTTCCTTTTTCAATGCTAGACCTTCTCCCTTACACATGGAGAGAGGTGACCAGAAGGTTCTGGCCAGTGATCAACGACCGCTTTTGTCAGAGGTGACACAAAGAGCGGGGTGACAGAAGTAAGAACCTGGTGCACAGATACGAGGATACAGGTCCTGTCTGAACAGCCCTGTGAGCTGAGACCAATTACACAACGGGTCTGCACCTCCCTCTAACTTGGCACTTAATTCTGTCACGTTGTACACACATACATATATATAACTGAAGGATAGCTGGCGTTCAATATTAGTTACAGCATAGTGACTCCCTATTTTCACGGATTATACCCTGCCGAAGGTTGTTATAAAACACGGCTGCATTTCCCTGTGCTGTACATAACCTTGTTGCTTATTTACACACTGGTCTGTAACTCTTAACCCCACGTTCCTATCTCACCCCT